>NC_056750.1:240695852-240788352 GCF_019279795.1 Protopterus annectens
AACAGTGCTTAATACAACAGTGCTATTAAGTGATTGCAAATCTACATTACCGTATGATACCAGAGTAAACACATGCAGTCCAGCAGTTAGACCTTTATTGTTGGGCTATTATGCTTTTATTTACATACAACCTATATGATACTCTTCCTGCCATATTGTCTGGTGTATGCAGTACATGCCTTACACAATACAGGCAATTAACTTACTACTACTTTTAGATTTATTTCCTATGACAGTACATGCAAGAGTATTACTAACCTGCCTTGCGTCGCAATCACTCCAAGTGACATCCATGGGCCTCCTGGTTTATAACCTGCTCACTTGCCGCTGTGAAGGACATAAGAGGAATATTTAGCCATACCTATCCATAATATACATGAGCTGGCAATTATTAAACAGGTAGTGGACTGATACTTACACACAGCAGGGACCCCCCTGTCCTCCTAGCCTCTTGGATCCACTGATCCAAGAGATCCCCCTTTCACCGCTTCAGGTCAGCATAGTGATGCCTGACCTGCTCACCAGTTTGGGGTATGCCAGTGGCACTGGTGAGGTCATGGGAGAGATGGTCCCAGGCTTCTGCTTTATATTGGGAACCCTGGTACTGGCCCTGCAGCAGTCTCTGGTCATGGTCTTTCACAAGGAGTCCTGCCATGAATCTGGATTCCTGGATGGCCCAGCACTGCACCCAAAAGTGGACACCCTCTCCCAGTCGAGACATATTGCCTACAAGTGGAAGCTACATCCAGTTATGAGACGTATTCCCACCTGTTGGGTTTAAATAGGGCCGATTTCTCACACTTTGTCATGATTAGACGGTTTTGAAAAGGCTAAGCTATGGGCAGACCTGTTTACCTAAGGTTGGCATTGCTTAAAGGGGTATACCAATGGACAGACTGAGTTAGCTGGCCTACATATTACGTACACCTACTAAGCTGGGCTGTGCAATGCTTAGCATTGCTTAATATTTAAGTTGCATTATATTTGCTTTTTGGCATTGATTTATTATTCATTACATGTTATATATGTGTTTGGTATCCATGATTCATGTGTACATACACTGCTTGGGGTCATTTTGTTTATTATGGGATCTCAACACTTTATTACAATAACACCTCACATCTGGGCTTAATGTAGTACTCCAGTTCACATATTTATGTTATGTAGTAAGTTATACAACATAAAGTTGTATATTGATTCCTTTCACGTGTTCAGTTTGAATTCCCTATAGTGAGGATCTGTTTGGTGATACCTCAATCCTATGTACTGCTGTGATGGCTTAGTGGTTAACTACAGTGCCTATAGTTTACAGAGTCCTGGGTTCAAAACCTGCAAAGGCTGTTAATTTTCTTTCTGGCAAGGACAGCAGCTGTTGCATACAGAGTGATTAAGGCACTTTTAAGCAATTGTAAGTGGGTTTGCATGGGTTTGTATGAGGGTAAGCAATGCTAACCTTTGGTTAAATATGCTTACAGAGAGTTTGCTTCAATATTACTTAACCTGTATGTGCATTGATTCCCCAGCACAAAGCTTAAACTCGCTTACTACTGCTTAACTATACTTACTCCTGCTTACTAGTGCTTATACTTGCTTACTAGTGCTTATTCACACTTACCACCACACTACTTTAGACAGTAATACATACTGGTTCTTGGGAAGGTGGTGGATTAGGTAACTTTATGGAGTTATTATTAATTTCACATTTTATATTACATTTGTATCCCTGATTCCTGTGTACATATACTGTATGGGGCAGTTGTAATTATCTGTGGACTTTGCAACATTATGACAATGACACCTCACATCTGCATTTAATGCAGTACTCCAGTTCACAAATATATATTATAAATATATAAATGTTGTAAATATATGTTATCATAGGTTATGCAACAAAATAAATTGATCATACAGTGCTTTGACATGGAAAATGGATTGTACTGTAGTGGGACTCGAAATGGGAATGACTGCTCGTAAGGCGAATGCTCTGCCCACTACACTATTGCTGTACTGCTTCATTTGCATATATCTTGCTTTTTATCCTCTTGTGCTATTTAAGCTGCATTAACCATAGCTAAGCGATGGGCAAACCCATGCACCTACGTTTAAATGTAATCTGTTTCATACAAAAAATTTATATTTTATGTTTATATTGTATGTTTAACTGGACTGTGGTGGTGGTGCTGCGGTAGCGTTGTCGCCTCACAGTTAGATGTTGCCCGTTCGATTCTCAGTTAGAGCGTCTTCTGTGTGGCGACATGCATGAATGGGCGTTCCTTCGTTGAAGGTTGTCCATTAAGCCCGGCAAACCAGCACATAAAAATATACTGCCAATCATTAGCGGACTGGAGTTCCGCTGTGGCAACCCCTAACCGGGATAAAGCCGAAAGAGACAAACAAACAAACAAATATTTTATGTTTAACTATTGCTCTTGTAAATGTGGGGGGATGTTGCTGGGGGTATGTGAACCCCTATGGCGGTCTCGCTCATTCTTACTCATACTCTGCTGTTCTTCATTGCAGGGGTGTGTATATTCTGAGGGCTCTGCTCTCAGACATGCCCCCTGCACTCGTACATGCTCCATGTAAGTTTTGGAGCTCAGGAAGTGCGTCTTCATTAATATGCATGGCACACTGCCATCCTGCTCGTAAACGGCTGCTTCCGTGCAGGACTAAGGTAGTCCTGCATGGGAGGATAGTGAATCCAGGGGGAAAATGTCAGATTGATGAGAAAGAGATTGAAAGCCAGCCACATGTGCTTGGTTGTTGTAGGTATGTATATATGTATGTATGCATGTATGTATGCATTTATTTATATTTGTTAACTAGAAAAATGAAGCTGTCAAAAAGGCCTTTTTTAGACATGAGTTAAGCTAAAAGGCAGTTAAAGTTGCAAACAATATTATATTTATAATGCATCATTTTCATAATTTTTTGAACTTCTGACTTTCTACATTATTTCATGCATCTTTGCAGAGTAGAAGATACGTTTCTAGTAATTTTCTAATGTATCTTCATAAGACAATTACATCTATAGCCCATTCTTCTCTGGAAGACACTGTAGAAGTAACTGCTTATGGAAAATTAGTATAATAGCTTGTTTTTTCATTTTTAAAGTACCATTTTATTTCCCCCTGTGTCTTTATATTCACTGATGAAAACATAAGTAAAGACAACCTGTTATTTGGTCTTTTAGATTAAATGTCATATTTTCCCCGTATTGGAGGGCTTGCTGAACAAGAGGTGATCTTTCAGCATACTACAGTGCTGCTCAAGGGCAGAACCAAATGTTCATGAACAGAAACATTTAAATATACTAACAGTTATGACTATGCTTTTGTTTTGTAAATATAGCTTCACATTCTCTGGAGGTATTCAGAAAGATATGCAATACTGCAGTGCAGCCCTAAATATCAAAGTTCTAGTAGCACAATGGTTAGATTAGATATGCAGTAAGATCAGCAGAAATACAGTATTCTGGGAACAGGGATAGATAATAGGGTAGAGCTCCTATGTTATTTTCTGTATTCATGCATCTAAACTGTAATGAAGTGTTTCTGCTACAGGCAACGTATTCAAGGCTATATGTGCTCACGTATGTTATGAAGTACATCATGGCTTCATCTCAGTTTGGATTCATCAATGCAGATCATGCTTACTAACCTGGTGGACTATTTTGAAAAGTCAACAAAGCAGTGGATGAAGGTAAAATGGTAGACAGTACATACCTCAGTGTGGCCATTGCTTTTGACACAGTCCACCACTCAGGCATGTAGAAAAGCTAAATAGATTGGGAATAAACCCCTATGTCACCTGCTGGATTGCCAACTGACTCATAGTTAGGATGCAGGAAATCAACATAGAGGAAGTTACCTCCACAAAGAGACCAGTCACCAGTGGAGTTCCTCATTTATTTGTACTTGGACCTCTCCTGTTTGGCATCTAGTTCTCTGAAGCAAAAGCCATATCAAAGGACTCTGGTTGATTAAGTTTGCCAATGACTACAAGCTATGAGCAGTCACGGAATTCCTAGTGACTTTGACATCCTGCAGGAAGTTTATCCAAATTAATAACTGGTGCCAAAGTCATAGTCTGAAACTAAATACCAAAAATGTTTTACTTTATTCTTTGGGAAGTAATATATACTGGGGAGCTATGTTATTGACAACATGCTCCTAAGAGATAACACAGTTGCTCAGGCTTTGGGAACTTATGTAAACAGTGGTCTAGCTTTTGGCTGACATATGTCCTTTGCTATAGAAAATTTTTCTATATTTCACAGTCATTGTGTCTACATCTAGGGATGCCACTGTTACCCTTTACTCAGCCCTCATTAGGCCACTCATTGAGTAAAATGCCCACTTTGGCGTGTATCTGTCTAGACACATGCAACAACTGGAATACCCACAGTGATATCTTACTAAAATGATGCAGGCCCTAATTGTTATCCCTTACATGAACTGACTCAAAGCCCTGTCACTATACTCGGTATCCTATAGACTGTTAAGATGTGACCTGTTTCTGATATACATGGCATCCTCTGGCTCAGTACTGATGTTTATACTGCATATCAGCAAGTCAAATGGAGTTGGAAATATTCACTCTAGAGATCAAAACCTCTTCTGTTACATGAATAGAAAAGGTTGAAGGGACAGATATAGCTCACAGATGACACCTCTGGTCTGGAACAGACTCCCCTTCCATGAAACTCAAAGCTCATCCCTGTCCATATTTAAGAGCAGCTTGAATTTATGTATGGGAAACAAAATGAATCCCATGATTGCCTCCATACTAGTAATTGACAAAAGCAGCTAGTAAGTGCTTTGTCCCATGCATGGGTCCCCTCAAATTATCTATGGTATCTCAGTTATTCTCACTAGGGGTAATATATAATTATTGACCACAGCATGGGTAAGGCAATTCTAACTCCAAATGGAATAGGTTAGTTTAAAAAGCAAAAGGGGAATTTGCTAAGCTTAAAATGTCTCACAAGCGCAGCTAATCTAGTACTTAACTATAGACCCATGAACCTATGTCTGAAACACAGGCACTGTGAGCAGGCTGCAGACGGGTAGCCAACACAAATCATCATATATATGAGGAGAAAAGGAGGAGATAAAAAATAGCAGGAGAGGTGCAAGGGAAATCAGAGAAATCTACACAAGGGTAACCTGAAGGATATATAGTAAGGCAAAGGCATTTTTTGAAGGACAGATGCCCATTTTACTTTTTTAATAGGTAGAGTATATGAGGAAGGAAAGGGGCAGCAGGAAATATAGCAGGTACAAACCAGAACACATAAAACATGGACAGACTGACAGGGGTAGTGCATACGCAAAAGGTGGACAACAGTACAGGGATAGAGATAGACAGATGGAGAACAACTGGTACGGGTGAAAAACTAGACTGTAAACAGGTTATTGAAACTGCTACAAGAGGAAGTGGAACATCGTTATGGAAGATAGGGTGGAGTATCAAAGGACTATCTGAATAGTATAGAGAAGAATCCATGCAGATAGCAATCTCTATGGCTGTCATCATGGGCAGGCTGTGCCCCTGGTGTTTTGATGGTGGGGCTGATGAGTTATATGACTCTATCAGCCACACTAGGAGGTGCTACATTGTCTGTATGTAGGAATCCAGCACCTTGTGTGCATCAGATATGACCAGTCACTGCACATGATATCAGGTTTCTAAGGGGGAACCTTCTGGACCACTCCTAAATGAAGTGCCCCTGCCCGACTCCTGAAAGAGGCCATAAGTGAGCATTATATGTCACCTTCAGTGGGAGGACCTTCATCTTCTGATGAGAAAGAGGATTGGTGACCACTGCTGGATCAACACTAGGCATATCAGAAGAAGTAGACTCAATTTATTTATTTATTTACATTTGTTGACCGGGAGTGTCTGACTGGACGTAGGTCCATTTCCAGTGGAGGCCCGCGGAGAAAAGCTCCACAGTTAAAATAAACAGACTGTAGTTACATTGGATTACATAGTGATTAACAATTTAACATAGCAATTAATTACAAACATATTTACAGATGAAGAACATAGTACATCAGTAGACAATTAGAATCTTTATCTGCGAAGTACATAACAGACATTAACAAATGTTACAATAAGAAGTTTCTGCTGTATAATAAGTACTAGGCTTATGAGCATCTGAGCTTGCTATAATCAAGGTAGTTAGTGGGGTGGAAAGAAAGGTAGTGGTTGGATGGGTTGGGTGATATTAGAGATGGAGTTGCAAGGGCATAGCCAGCATGTTTTTAGGTGCACTTTTAGTAAAGTTTTGAAGTGGGTGCATGATGGTACAGAGGTAATTGTGGGTGGGAGGGAGTTCCATAATTTGGCTATGGCGCAAAAGAATCGTGCTTCACCAACAGAGTTATTGGCTTTAGTGATCTGCAAGTGATTTTTGTTGCTGGATCTTAATGGTCTGGTGGTGCAATAGGGTTGGAGTAGATTCTGGAGGGATGGGATATTTAGTGGATGGTTTACTAGTTTGTGGGCAAGTGATCATTGATACCATTGAAGGAGGTGAGGGAGTTCAAGCCAGCCCAGTTCAGCAAGTGAGAGACAGTGGTGACTACAGTAGGATGCCCCTGTGGCGAATTTGGTGACTCAATTGGCCACCAACACCACTATCCCACATCCTGCACAACAGCTGCAACTTTTGAAGGAGGAGACAAAACAGTCAGAAAAATATAACACATTAGTACACATGGATAACAAATAGGATTTAAATTGCATATAACAGAAACGGATATAGTATAAGTACCCTGCCATCTGGGCAGCCAGCCATACCTCCGTAGTTGAAGGTGATCTCACCAGCTGCTGTAAAAAGAAAGTCAGATTATTTAGTACAATACTTCTCTGCCAACATAAGCAAGGGAAGCCAGCAGGCCAGAAAATGTATTACAAAAACCTATATACATTGCTGGCTATAGTATTTTGGCTCAGTCTTTCTAACCTCTGCCTCCCATTGAAGCAACAGGTCATGATAGTGTCTTCAATGTCTGTATAGTGATGCCTGCACTGCTCACCAGAGGGAATGATGTCAGTATCATCACTCACCATCTTGCCAAGATAGAGACAAGCATCAGTCTTATGTAAGAGGCAATCACAGTGGTCCAGCAAGTATTCCTGACACCCCTCTGTAGTAGATTCAAAAACATCGTAGTCTCTTGGCACCAGTCAGAAGCCTTGCTGAACCCACTACCTCAAGATGCTAAACCCATTCAATAGGTCAAAATAAGAAGCAAAATCATAACCTCATGCACACAGCTCTTGAAGAGACCACATCCAATCAATATGCCAAAATGAGAAGCAAAATGGTAACTCATGCACATAGCACTTAACAAGGCCATGTCCACTCAACAGCCTCAAACAAGAAACAAAATGGAATCTTCATGCACGCAGCACCTGAAGATACTATGTCCATTCAACAGACCAAAATGAAGAGGAAAAGGGTAACATCATGCACACAACACCTGTCCACTAAGTAGGACACAATCAGTAGGAAAATGGTAACTTCATGTACACAACACCTGTCTACTTAATAGGACACAATCAGTAGGAAAATGGCAACTTCATGCACACAACACCTGTCTACTCAATAGGACACAATCAGTAGGAAAATGGTAACTTCATGTACACAACACCTGTCCACTCAATAGGACACAACAATCAGTAGGAAAATGGTAACTTCATGTACACAACACCTGTCCACTCAATAGTACACAATCAGTAGGAAAATGGTAACTTCATGCACACAACACCTGTCCACTCAATAGGACACAATCAGTAGGAAAATGGTAACTTCATGCACACAACACCTGTCCACTCAATAGGACGCAATCAGTAGGAAAATGGTAACTTCATGCACACACCTGTCCACTCAATAAGACACAATCAGTAGAAAAATGGCAATTTCATGCACATACCTGTCCACTCAATAGGACACAATCAGTAGGAAAATGGTAACTTCATGTACACAACACCTGTCCACTCAATAGGACACAACAATCAGTAGGAAAATGGTAACTTCATGCACACAACACATGTCCACTCAATAGGACACAATCAGTAGGAAAATGGTAACTTCATGTACACAACACCTGTCCACTCAATAGGACACAACAATCACTAGGAAAATGGTAACTTCATGCACACACCTGTCCACTCAATAGGACACAATCAGTAGGAAAATGGTAACTTCATGCACACAACACCTGTCCACTCAACAGGACACGATCAGTAGGAAAATGGTAACTTCATGCACACACCTGTCCACTCAATAAGACACAATCAGTAGAAAAATGGTAACTTCATGCAAATACCTGTCAACTCAATAGGACACAATCAGTAAGAAAATGGTAACTTCATGCACACAACACCTGTCCACTCAATAGAACACAATCAGTATGAAAATGTTAATTTCGTGCACACAACACCTGTCCACTCAATAGGACACAATCAGTAGGAAAATGGTAACTTCATGCATACAGCACCTGAAGAGGCCATGTTCATTGAACAGGCTAGAATAAGGAGCAAAACTGTAACCTCATGCACACAGCACGTGAACAGGCCATGTCCACTCAATAGGCCAGAATGAGGCATGCAGCCACACATTATGAACACATGTGATGCAAACTATTGGTCAGCAGTGGTGCTCAATGAAAAGTGTCACTATCACAAAATCATAAAACTATGAGCTTCACAGTGTCCATGCATGAACATAGTATGCAAATGTCCTCCTAACCTGGGAAATGGAAGGGGTGAACATGATAGTGCTGCTTGGTTAAGATAGTACAAGTTATTGTAACACCATTTCAGAGAAAAATGTGCCATTATTTCATTATCATAGTCGTCATTGTATGAGGCCCATTGAGTAATGATAAATAAAATGCAAGGTCACTATATTACAGGAAACCATGTTAACATGAGCAAGTCAGGAACAGAAATTGAGTGGCGAAAACTTTATACTGTGATGTAGCCATAGTTAAATAAGATATTTAACTATTAACGTACCTCACCACTACATTATGAACCCATGGCATGTGAGAGCAACAGGGACAGATAGGAAACAGTTGACTGGGTAAGGAAGGATATCACAAGGGTATGCCTGGTACTGCCCATCTGGAAAGTATCACCCTGAGAGAGAACATAGCTTAAGGGCATGAGGGCTTCTGTCCAGATTGAGGGGGGGGGCACCATGACAGAAAACATAACTCAAAGGCATGACAGGTTAACGTCCAGCTATGGAAGGGTTCACCCTGATAGACAGCATAGCAGAAAGGTATGGCAATTTACCAACCAGCTGTGGGGGGGAGGGTCACCCTGACAAAGGACATAGCACAAGGGCATGACAGGTTACTGTCCAGCTATGGGGAGGTTCACCCTAACAAAAAATATAGCACAAGAGTATAACAGATTACAGTCTTAATGAGGGGTCATATTGTGGTCTACATGCACAAATTTTACGACATGTTATATGGAAATACAGTGTCCAGTATATAGGGCACAGCATGGCCATATGCATAGTGGGAAAAGAGAGATACAAGATGCATGCATCAGGCCTGTCTATGAGCACAGAGTTGCAAGAAGGTAGGTAGTGGTGGGAATGGTCAAAACACAACTTCAAACAGCTATGTGACCACCAAAGGTAGGTGGGGGACAGAACTGAAACATAGAGTCAGCCAAGGACAGTCATGGACACACACAAACTGACCAATATTTGTAACTGGCAGTTCTGCATATCTTGCTATGTGCCTAAGAGAATGCAATGACTGGAAAACTTAATCAGCCAGCAGACAGAGATTTTACTTCAGGTCATACATGGTATGCAGGTCAGTGATTAAGGCATAGACAGCTGCCATACACACCATGATGGAAATTGGCAACATGTTGCATGGAATGTGGGAGGACATATAACCATTGAAGTGAATATATGACAACCTGCAGGGCATGAGTAACATGGAGTATAGGGACCTGAACCATAAATGCCTGCCGAGGGTACTATTGACCCTAATAACATCCATTGTTGTATCCACGAGGATTCAAGCAAATGGTCATCATAGGCATTAGGGACTCTAGATAAGTGGTAAATGGTCATTGGTCAGACCTGCATAGAATGCACACAGTGTTCCAACACTGCAACCCTGTCACCCTGGTCATGACAGCCATCACACCTAGTTGTGATCACTCTTCTGACCATGGCTAGTGCTCATCTGACTTCAACCCAGGGATGTCTCACCAAGACTGGCTCTCTGGCTTCAGCAGTCCCACACTGTCCTTTTCTAGTGTTGGCCTACTGGCTTGAGGTCATCCTAGGAATCATGGATGCATCTTTCTATTGGCTACCCACATAAGGAGACACACTGGATTGCATATAATACATCAAAAGTGCTACAGTATCCCTTATGCAGGAGGTATCCAGCCCTGAAAACTAAGGCCATATAGTACAACTGGCCAATGTTCATGAAATTGAAAATCTACTCTAATACTGCAGGATGCCATTCTTGACTCCCCACAGCCGGCTGCCCATTTGTCTGGCTACCGCATCCACCTCTCATGATTCTTAAACTTATAGTAGCATTGCTGTCACATATCACTGTGCCTCACTTCACTTGTGCAAATGATAATGACTGTGCCCTGTCTCCCTCTCAGGTCTATTTGGCTAATGTAATGTTTTATCTACAATATGGCCCCTGAGCGCAGTGTAATGCAATCCTTTGCATGTTAATGCATGCATTATTTTTATACTGTGTTATCCTTACCGTGGCCCATAGTTGTGGAATAGACACCACCTCTTTGGCAGTGCCTCAACAAACTGCACCAGCTTCTGTTTTATATGGGGTACTGCTGTAGCCATATCCTTCAACAGCTTTGCTCCCTGTTCCCCCTTCCATTCATGTAAATGGTCTGTCAGACAGTGCTGTGATATGCTCAAGTTTTAATTGCTTCTGTACTACCATATTGTGTAACATGGCACATACCACAAATAACTGACTGTGGGTTTCAGGTGTTGTAGTATATTCTTCACTTTAGCTGTAAAACAATTTATTTATAATAAACAGTGCTCAGAAAAGAGGAGCATATTTTCAGTCAGCAGTTAAAATAGCTTAAAATAGGTTCTCTTCTTAGGTTCTTGGTTTGCAGACTTTTTACAGTTTAAGCCAAAAGTAATATTCATTTACTTTCAAATGCAGTATTCCCTCATAGGTTGAGCAATGACATGGTACCTGGCAAAATAAATTAACAGTACTTAAAGAGACCTCACAACAATACAGTGCCTCTTTTTTGCAGTTACACAGACAGGGATAAACAAAACTAATTTTTCATTCTCCACAAGGAGTGACAAAACCAGTTGGCTTCTACTCTAAATGATTTAGCTGCCCTCTGGATGCCTTGCTTCTTCCTTCTGGTATAAATAACTCATTCTAGATCCTCACAAGACTTTCTTCAGAGCCAAAGGTTATGAATTTGCCCTATATCAGGACACTGAACCATCTCTCATTAACGCTATCCTCCTTGCCTTTTTGTGGCTTAGTATCCTTAAAGGGACCTTAAAGGGACCATCTACCAACATACTGTCTAACTTTTCTGAGCTAGCACATTTAAACACGCCAGATGCTACAGTGAAATATTGCATACTGCAGTGCACACTCAAATGTATCCAAGCAGTGAGAGCACACCTTCAGACATTCAAACACACATTTGGCAAAGTTAAAGTTATATGTCTATGAATGTATGGTCTTGTACACTATCTCAGATGACCTGCAGGCATTGGATCGGGGTCATCAGCCAAAGATCCAAGGCATATCCTGCATCTCCAACAACACACAAAAATGGTCAGCATTATGAGCATCCTACTGCCTACATCAAAGGGATCAGCATATTCTAGTCTGTGTAGCTACCCATGTGTGCACCTACCATCTAGATGACCATGTCAGATCTTCCTTTGCATGAAGCCTTAGCAGAGGTTGCAAATGTGCCATATGTGGGAATCATGAGCACTGCCTGTATGGAACACAGACACATTATATATAATACCCTCAGTATTGTACACCTCCTGGAAGGTAATAACAAGGAAGGCCTTCCGGTTGATATAGTTCATGCTATGGAGAACAGGTGAGACCTTGATACCAATGTGTGTGTAATCAGTACCTTGCAGAATGTCAGGAAAATGGACCACATTGTAGAAAGCCTGAATTGCAGTGCTTCTGTCTGCTGGTGTCCATGGAAACCATATATGCTCCTCCACATGATGCAGAACCATATCAAGAAACTGATGTGGGATCCACAAGGTTGATGCCTGCATTATTCTTAACATGTCCTCTGCTGGATGCTGAAAGGTCTCCATATCAAGGAGAGTTAATGCTATGCAGACATTAATGTCCACTGGGATAGGCTGTTTATGAATCCCCCCTGGTTCCATACATGAGCAGAAAATGTCTACTAACTCCCATATGGTATGCGCCCACACAGCAGCAGTCAACAATGTACTGAGCATGGAGGTGATAGTAAGTCAATCACTAGCAGATCCATCTATGATGCAGAGAGTGGCATTATGCAACATCACAGGTGATGTTTCTGAAAAGTGTCACTAACACATGTTCAGCTAATGTTGCTGCTGCCACTCCAAACATCATAGTACAAGTCGAGTTCCTGTACAACAAGAAAACCTGATGCTCATACTAGATAAGTGCCATGGGTCTTCCTAATAAACCACCATGTTTGCTTTCATCATTTGCATGTCTGATGAGACTCATTAGCATACTGACACTCATTTGCATGCCATTATGCAGTCATATGCATATCATATGTACCACAGTATTTCTCACATATTTAGTCATGTTACTTTGTCTGTGTCTCTGAGTCACTCCCTCCACGGAGATTGCCACTCATTGTGTCATTTCATTAAATGCTGCATGCTTATTGTTTCTGAATACATCCCTATATGCTTTTAGTACGTTCATCCTAGAAAAGTATAATAGCTGTTTCTTCAAATCATCTTTGTGGTATAACCAAAGCAGGGAAAAAAAAGTAATATTTGCTTTATCCTGATCAATCAATTCACCCAACTTAAACTTTTATTTCCATTACATGATCCTACAAACTCTGAAAGAATTGATGACTGTAGAATACTGAAATGAGTTGGAATGACTGCCTTTATCTGTTAATTACCCAAACTGTGCTGAACAGGTGCCAGTCTTTCCTTTATGTGCCAAGTCTTCTTGGACATTTAAGAATAAAGTGTCCAAAACACTGTAGTTTGGTTAAGAATGCTTTATTATGTACAGTGAAAGTAGAAGTCATCAGTATCTGAACACTGTCTCCGATAACAGTTCTGATAAACTGAAATAGTCTTCTGCATTCATATTCTTCATATTCCTTTCCTTCTGAATAGTATAATTAATATACTGGAATGCTAGATATTTGACCTGACTTCTGCACTCATTACTGAGTGTCTGTACTGCAAAGACTTTCTGCATATCAGTCCAAGTGAGCTAACTTAACGGTGTTTGAGGTTTTTCCTAATAATACCAAAACCCTATAAGTTTCTACATGCCTCTTTTGTCTTAGTTCCCAAGCCTTGTAGCATACAAACAAAATATGTTTGTACTCAAATGTACAGCAAATTCTGTTCTTAGCAGTATTCTTGACTGAAAGTTATTTTCACTGATTGAAATTGCATTCACTGAAACTGTATGCAAAATGTGAAGCCTGCTTTAACATGGCTGCATTTCTAGACATATGCAAAGAGAATAATGTATTTGTGTACATTTAAATGATACCTTATCTAACATCCACTAGTAACATATGATTTTGTAATGTTTTATTAATGATATATTTTATTTGTATAATTGCCCTTCTTGTTTCTTAATTTTTAACAAAAACAAACACACTTGTAGGCACCAGGAACTAGTACATTTTTTAATAAAGAATAAGCATTTTGGTTCACGGCTGTACTGTGAAATTCATCATCTGATTAAAAATGTCACTTGTTCCTGGTGCATACAAGTGTGTTTGTTTTTGTTTTACCAAATTTTGCAGGTGGATTTTGTTGGCTGGTTTAATTTCTTTCTTTTTAAATGTTCTTGTTTATTATTAATTTCATTACATTTTGCAGTATTGTGTGCTTATCATTAGTCAATTTTTCTAAGCATTGTTTTCAGGAGTTTTATTCTTATTTCTTTTACCAGATGCATGCCAAAACTTCAGTGAAGAAGATGCTATACTCAAAACTGCAAGCACAAAACAGTGCATGTCAGTAACAGAGTAATTGTAAATGCTTACTGCAACACTAGGTTAAGAATTTTTGCAGGGTGAATGCACCCCTTGACAAAGACATCTGCGTACTTATACCCATTTCAGTTGTACACATCATATTTACAACATGCAGAATAACCTACTCTGGGATTCATTAATGCCTACACTAAGTGAACACCGTTCTGAGTAAACAAACAACACAAGCATAACTCACACCTCCTTCCTCCTAATTTTAGTTTTCCTTCTGATTTTCTTATAGCCTAAAATATCGAGGGGAATTCATAAAGGTTACCACAAAGTGTAGACTACATGTACACAATGCAATCTGAGTGACTATAGAACAAAATAAATTAATACAGTTCTTGCACACTTAGTGCAGGTGTTAATGAATCTGGCCCAATATTCTTTTTCACTCACTCTTTTGACTGTCACACTTTACAGTAATGCAGATCTACCTTACTTATCTTTATCTACCTGTTTCATACAGTCTTTTAAATGCAACAATATTCCTTTCTATTCACTTTCGCTTCCATGACTCTGTCACAGTGCTGTCTTAAAGCTTGTTTTTAATACACTGCCTTACTTTGTCAAATGTACTTTTCTGAAGTTCAACAACTTTACCTTTGCTTAACTATCATTTTTGAATGTCTACAGCAAATCAGAACCACTTTCTCCAGGATTTAATAATGCCTACACAAAGTGTACACTGTTCTGAGTATACAGACAACACAGATATAGCAAACCTTCTTCCTCCTAATTTCAGTTTTTCTACTGATATTCTTGCAGCTTTAAATATTGACAGGTATTCACAAAGGTTAACACAAAGTGTAATCTTTCTGAGTGACTAGAAAGCATACAAATGTGATTAAAATGTTCTTGAATACTTGAACACTTTAGGGTTGCCACCTTTTCAAATGCCCAAAGTAGGATATTTTTTGTAGAAACACGAGATTTTGCAGGACAAAACATACCCACAGCCAGTGCAAAGGACAGAACTTTACTTTTTTGCCAAAATAAATGGTTATTCTTATAATATTTGAGTTGCTTATGCTATTTCATATAACATTTATGTGTTTCAGGTACAAAATAAGTTTTATGCAACTATTAAAGAAAACTTAGGAAATATTTTTCTCCTAAAATCTCAGGATATTTGCCATTTTTTTTAGTTTTTTTTTCACAGGACACAACTGCCCAAAGAGGGACAGGTGGTAACCCTGGTGCACTTATTGTACACTTAGTATACACTCAGTGCATGCTTTATTGAATCTGGCCCACTGTTTAAATCTGTAGCTGCCTCCATGCTTACATTTTATTTGAAAATATCATATTCACGTTTTTTTTCTTCCTAATGAGATTGTAATACTTCCTGAAATTATGTAGTTCCAGATGACAAAGAGTACACACAGACTTCCTGTGATAAAGGATACTGATTTTACATGAAGAATAGTTTTCCTTCCTCTACTATTTTAAGACTGGGCATTTGTTGTCTTAATATTTCACCGTTTGAGAAGAGGCACTTTATATCGACCCAGTTCTTGATATTAACCAATGTGCAGTTTTTCACACATAATTGGACTTAGGTATTCCATATTTTTCTGCTGAGTACTACCTCCTCTAAGAATGTCACCTGTCTTCTTCCTTGTCCTCTTTTGCCCTTTGCCCGTCTCTAAATTGTCCATATGCACCTCATGAATAAATTCTTGGACACTATAGCTAAAGACAAAATGAAAATGCTACCTTTTTATACAGTGCACTTTGAGATCATGTAGAATTTTTTTTATTTAAAAGAAAGAATGACAATTTTCTCAAGCAAACAGCAGATTATAAAAGTATATTATTCATTCAATAAAAATGGGCAATATTTTCAAAGACAAACAAAAACTGCCAGTATGGACTCTATAATAACTTTAAGATCCCTTTTGATTAATTTGTTTGTCAATTACATAGACTTTTTCAGAAATACCAAATTTAATGTTTTCATTAACTAGTCACATAGACTTTTTCAGTATGCATAACTGACAATCAAAAGGGCTGAACTTGATACTAAAGTTTTAGTTCTTACTAGCATTTTTAAAGTATGTTATTGTAAAATACAGAGCTTCACTCTTAAAAGCACTCTTTAATTAATAAAAAAATACATCTCCAAACTGGAAAATGGAATAAAAACAAACTTGTTTTCAATAGTAGATTTCTAAGATGGATATTAAAATTTCCAAAGCAGGAGATACTGAATGGGGGCACTCACAATGGTACGAGCCCACTGAGTGTGATATACTGAATGGGGGCACTAACAATGGTACGAACCCACTGAGTGTGATATACTGAATGGGGGCACTCACAATGGTACGAGCCCACTGAGTGTGATATACTGAATGGGGGCACTCACAATGGTACGAGCCCACTGAGTGTGATATACTGAATGAGGGCACTCACAATGGTACGAGCCCACTGAGTGTGATATACTGAATGGGGGCACTCACAATGGTATGAGCCCACTGAGTGTGATAGTTATGCAGTCAGTGTACATCATCAGCTCTGACCTGTTCTCCATGATGAAGACTGAACTTGTTTATAACTGCTGAAGAGTTGTAAATACATGCATTTTTTATGTTAATTTTTAACTTCACCTTACATTTTGAGAATTGTTTTTAATACAGCACACAGTGGAAGATGATGATGGTATTACTGTGCCCTGGCTGTCTGTAAAAGATACAATGAAGGGAATATTTTCTTTCCACCAATATGCAGTGTCCCCAACATGTATGTATGTGCTCATAGCCTAAATAAGTTCCTGGAATGCAACTGTTGGTGGTGGGGCCTCACATGAACCAGCATTCACACGATTATATTATCTGCATGCTTTTACAGATTCCACTGGAAGACAATACAATAGTAGGGGTCAGCACATCTATAAGGAGATAATGATGTCATTGTGTACACTGCTCAGTGAGAGGCACTGTCAGCAACAGAAACAGTGGAGAGACATTCTTCTTACCCATGGCTGAGAGGAAATAATTATTGTTTAGTGAAGGATACCCTCTCTGTGAAGACCCTGTGTTGGTGTCCGTAGCGTACACAGAAACATACCATGTACAGGATTTTAGACAGACAACAGGGGTTGTAAAAATATAGGTAGATGGACAGAAATGGCATAGCACATACAGATATGAGCAAAATTATCCAGTATGTGTCCAAAAATGTAAGGGAAATAAGTTAAAATATATATATATTTTTTTAATGATTTGGGTAAGTTTGTGCAGCATGCCACAGTGCGGAAACAAGCTTTTATAAAGAAATAAAAAAAAAAAAAAGATTGGAAATCCAAATGCAATTGTATGTGATAGAAATGTATTATAGGACCCTACATGGAGTATCTACAGTGGTGGGATGGTGCTATTGCTAACGAGGCAGGGCCTGGAACCATTATTTTCCAGGTTGTGAGCATGGATCCCTATGCAAATGAGATGGGGTTACTGAATAGCACAAATGGGTAACTGTGTCCACATATCCCTTCTGTGTAACCACAGACCCATGTTGGTGTCCACAGAAGAAGTAGCTCACATCAGGGGGGGGGGTATCTGAGGACTTGTAAGCTCATTGGAGCTCAGCTGCACCTGTTTGCATGATGCAGCATTCTGCTGAGCAGGGGCGATGTACACTGACTGCTAAGCTTTGTTTACCTTCAGGCCGTGTGTTTCCGCTTATTTGTGTGGCACGCTTCCATGCTGAGCGTAACCTTTCTGGGGGGTGTGTACAGTGACTGCTGAGCTTTGTTTACCTTCATGGTGCTTGTTTCCACATTTGCATGGCACACCGCTGTGCTGACTGAGGAAGGTTGGGGGGTTACACCATTTGCTTAGCATTGCTTATGTGCGGGGCACACATTTGCATGGTACGCCACAGTGCTGTGTTTATCTAAAAGCCAATGATATATTAATTGCTGACAACCCCTGTTTCACTTAAACTAGGACTATTAAATGTTCTTAATGATGTACTTGGCAGGTGGAATGCATCATAGGTATCCAATCACACAGGCTGCACCTACAGCAGAGCACTATAAAGGCTGCACACACCCTACAATCTGATTTCTCCCCCACACTCTGCACCAGTGGAGTACAGACTTGGGATTTTTAACTGAAGGAATGCTAGGGGCTGCTGCAGGTCTGCTACATCTCTATGTGCTAAATGCTGAGATCATTGCTGCTGCTGACAATAGGCCTAGACTGACAAGGAGAAGAGTGTTCAGGCCCAGAGTAACCTTCCATGAAATACATGATCTGGAGATTGTAGAGTGTTACAGAGTGGACAGGGACATACTACAAGAGCTCACTGAGATCTGCTGCCCTCAACTCAGACACAGAGTCAACAGAGGGGAACCCATCCCAGTCGAAACAAAGCTATGTGCAGATCTTAGATTACTAGCTACATGTACTTTCCAAAGACCAACTGGGGACATGATGGGGTCTTGCAGGCATCAGCTCTCAGGGTTTTCCACCAGTTCCTGGATGCCATGCCACCACATGCCAATGAGTACATTTCTTTTTCCCTCATCCCTGAGGTTAGGGCCAGCAATATGCAACACTTTTACCATGTAGCACACTACCTTGAGGTACTGGGTGTCATAGATTGCACTCATGTACACATCAAGGTACCACCCAGTGAGGAGGGTAGAATCCACATCAACCACAAGCAGTACCCTTGTATTAACTGCCAGGTTGTGTGCAATGCCAGGGCATTATCATAAATGTGTATGCTGGCAGCCCTGGCAGTTATCATGGCTCCCATATCTGTCATGGGTCACAGCTGTACCAAATGTTTGCTAGGGGGCACCTCACACAGCCATTTACAGGTGGATGCTGGCTACACACTGGAACTGTGGATGATGACACCCATCAGAAATGCACACACACCCACCAAAGAACATCATAATGAGGCAATGAGGCAAACCAGAAACATCATAGAGCTTGTGTTTGGGCTGCAGAAGTCACAGTTCTGGTGCCTCAACATATCTGGTGGACACCTGCAATACTCTCCAGCCACATGTGCACAGATGTTCACAGTATGTGCCATGCTACACAATATGATCCTGTGGAAACAGCTGCAGCAGGATCAGCAAAAGGAAGGCATACTCCCCCCACACCAATGCCTAGATCCCCACAGCCACACCCACAGGAGGACTTGGAGGAGGAACCGCATGAGGATGTCCCTGTAGGCAGACATAGGCATGCCCAGTATGTCCTGGCCTTGGCCAAGAGACAGATCATAGCACATGCACTGACAACCTAGGGCCCTAAGGACTGACATCTTACTCCAACTCACATACATATAGTAAAAATGATGCCAGCCAGTCCACACAACCTGTACCAGCCATATAGTGGATGTATAACTGCATGCATCAGATAGAGTCAGCCCCAAACTATAGGTCTATCAACTGCTGCATTAACAAGGTAAGTTATTCACCTATACACCACTTATAAGGGGTACTAGAATATAGTAGCATATGTATAGACCTGCCGCGTGTATGCAAAGGAATATAGTGGTCTACTGGGCTACTTGGAGCAATCTAACAGTCACATGGGACAACAGGTACCCTGTCCAATAGTATGTGCCCCATAATATTCACTAGGCCATATGACTGGAAAATCCACTACATTATTCAAGGGAGATGGCAAACAGTGAAGTCACAAGACAGTTGCACAACTGTCTATGCCAGCAGATCATGGGCTGGTCGTCTCCCACCCCCAACACATCAGTGTTCCCATACAACTGCTGTAACAGTAAATCAGCAATAATATTTCAGCAGACTAGCCAATTCCAGCTGTGTGACATAGAGCCTGGGCACACTTCGTATGTCTCATGTAACTCAGGGGTGGCAATGTATGTCAGTATGCTGTTGATTGTGTGAGGAATGACACATCTCTGCCTGGTGGCCAGTGCGGCTCAGTGGGCTAGGGATATTAGCATGGGTTATGTTGAAGGTTTGAATCTGGCAGCCTCCACATCTTTTGCATGTGAGGGAGTCATGCAGTGGTATTCCTACAGAATGTCATACCCCTCAATCTGTTACTGCAAAATAGCTGGACAAATTCAGAGAGAATCGGGGGACAAAGAGCCAAAACTACAGACAGACATTATACATGCTCTCATTAAACTAGAAGATGACTAGCATAACAGAACAGAATATCTGCAGTATGTAAAGTCCGTCACTTAAATGTGTCAGTACTTAGTACAATTCAGTGACTGCATTATATAATATTTTACTGGAACCCCACAAATATATGAGGAACAGACCAGATATATGGGGCAAAATGCCAGACATTTCTACAAATACATGTACAGTGAGCGGTATGCAGACTGTCACCCTGATTGTGGTGTTAAATTATGTACCCCAGTCATACATTAGGTTCAGCACACAGCTGGGAAATGCTGTAGACAATTTCAGGGAAGAGCTGTACTGGGGAAACAGGTGCAGCAGCCAATGTCTGCAGCACACAAAATCCCAGACTGCAGTACAGATACGTCTGGCCTGGAGTCATGATGTAAATACTGACAGTCCCACTGGGCATGCTCCTACACTTAGCTAACGTGAGAGTAATTCTTTTGCCTCTTCATCACAAAGACCTGCTATGTGGAAATACATCTGTACATACAGACAACTACATATACATATCTTATATTAGAATCACAAAAATGATCCAAAAAGCAGAAAAGATACCACAATGGCTACAGAAGCAGCAGCAAATAAATGCATTCCACTCTCTAGTGTCTCTGCAAATGCCTTCAAGGCACTAGAGAGTAGAATAAATTTATTTGCTGCTGTTTCTGTAGCCATTGTGGTTTCTTTACATATACATATGTCTGTCCCTATCCCCCTCTCACATAATTAGTGCATCTATCAGTATGTACCCCAACTACATATGATACCGATATATATATATATGTATATATGTGTATATATATATATATATATATATATATATATATATATATATATATATATTACAATGATACATAGACTCTCCACATATATCTACATAACACATATATGTAACATACACACACAGCAACATTTTAAGAGGCATCCCTGTTATACACATTTATATATATATATATATATATATATATATATATATATATATATATATATATATATATACGTTATATATGTGTGTGAGGATGCATGAATTTCCCCCATATACCCTTAGAATGTTGAGGTTATCTGCACTCATACATCAAACCAGTTGTCCAAAGGAACAAGACCAAGGCTTCAACAGGACCCCTGTGCCTGTGGAATGTAACCATGTAGATAAACACAGGTGAGCAGGTGATGTAATGTACAATGGTTTTAATGCATACCTTGGACAGGCCAAATTGTCCCTGGCCACATGTTTCCTGTTTAACTGCAACAAGCAGAGCAACACACGAATCACTAAAACTCTCAAATTTAATAAGAAGCTTTCGGGCTATCCACCCTTCATCAGCATATAAAACAATGAATATTCTTTGTTTTAAATAGAGGTTAAATTAAAATCAATTTGAGCGTTTTAGTGATTCGTGTGTTGTTCTGCAAATAGTAGCTTGACAAAGAGTTTTTTTAATAACTGCAACAAGCCACATATGGCCATACTGGTAACTGTGCACACATTGCAGGGATATTAACAGGTATCCCACTCCTAACACACTAGATACAATAACAGTACAAAGCAATATCACTCTGCAGACCACACATGTTGTCCAACACAAGGCTACTTTGTGTACTCCACAAGTACAGTGCCTGCAATCACATATACAACAGGCATAACCTGTGGCATGTGTGGTAAATATTGCAAGCTATAGTGTGTAATAGTAGATAGGTAGGGGTTCTAATCTCACATCAGCCATCTCTGTGCATTTGTGTGGAAATATATCCCCTTGTAGCACTATGGACATGCCCATATGGGCTATCCCTGTGGTTATGCATTGTATGGCCCTGTAACTAGCTGCTGGCCTCTAAATTGCCCCTCTCTACATGGCCTGCTGATGTCATCCACCTGAAAGTGCTGGCTGATAATCAAACATCAGACAAACTCGGTGGTACATGAGATAAGTACGTCAAGGTATAGTGTGCAAAAGTAGAGAGGTAGGGGTTCTAATCTCACATCAGCCAACTCTGTGTGTGAGTGAAAATATATCCCTTTGCAGCACTATGGATATGCATATATGGGTTATCACTGGACAGTGGTTATGCACTTTATGGCCGTGTATCTAGCTGCTGGCCTCTAAATTGCCCTTCTCTACGTAATCATAATTGATGTCTGTCATGTGTTTGACCCAGACACAGGATATTTATAGATGTGTCAACTCCATCACCACAGCTTGTAGATTTGTAATTTCAAAAAACCCAGGTAACATGTATCAAGGGTAGCAGACCTTATCACAAAGTATGAATGCATGATCAAGCTTGACTGCCCCTATTGTCCCTGATAGACTGTTCTACACATATATACCTAGGGAGGCATGCACATATACTGCTGTACCTTGCTGATGTCATATTTCTGCTGTGCTGCCATGCCATCCTGTGCCGCTGTATTGATGCAATCTGTACATAGTTTAACTGCTCAGACTCCTGGAACAGAAACAGGCACAGATCCATGACACACCTGTCAGTCTGCAACACGACTGCCAGTACAACATTATGCAACATAAGATGCACAAACTTTGATGCATAGTCATGACACATGCCAGCATACAGTACCCGTTCTGGATCAGAACAAGTGACATGGCAAAACAATACTGCACTACACAAGTACATGTCAAGTAATATAGTCACCCTGTGCATCAGACACATAGTTGCATTTCCCTGCATTGATGGCAAGGATGACAGGGATGTGGCACAGGTATCATCATATGCACAGGGTGTGGTGTGGGAGTGTTGAAGGCCTAGGCTGTGCCACACAATTGATAGCATGTGTGTAAGTCAGGAATAGGTTCAGGTTATATGGGCCATGGAGAGGTGTCATGTGTGTCTGTAGGTGACCTGCATGTGACAGTGGTGTTTGACTGTATGCATGTACACAGTCAAGCCCAGTGCTAGTCCTACACATGTGTATGTTGGATGGCTGGGGACCATACATGGTACAATGGACAGTTCACCTTCTCTGGCCATGGACATAAGAACTGGCTCTGCCAGGAGTAGCACTGGCACCACCATGCCTAAGGTCAGATGAGCTAGTACCTGATGGTGACTGCTGTCTGTTGGGGCTGTGTCTCACACAGAACCATGTGCCCATGGCCTGCCACATTGTGGTGTGGTCAGCACATTTCCTTTTGTAGCACTGGAAGTACTGCCACTATGGGAGAGTGACTGTGCATGGCCAAGTGGAGTCTCAGCAGATGGTGCTGATGACCTATGCCCATGTGTCCAATGCCCAACTCCAATCAGATGTTCCAACACAGACAATGTGCAGTGCAAGATAGATACTGTCTCAGCCCATCTGTCCTCTGCATCAGTAAACCAATCAAGGGTGTTCCCAGTGTGGTGGAGGCAGTCACAGATGGCAGACTGTGCTACATCCATAACCCTAAACATACATCTGGCGTTCCATTCAGAAAGTGCCTGTGCCTCCATGATGGCCTGAAACATACATTGAGTGACTCAAGATGTAACACCAGCAACAGGCAGTGGGCAAACAGCAGGCCTCCTACAAGCACACCTGTCAATCTGCCTGTGTAGGACCTCACTAGCTCAATGGCTATGGCCAGTGTCTACACTCACTGGAGCCATTCCCTGTTCAATGTCTCCATGCTCTGACTGTCCAATATCTGTGGCCTCTGGGGACTGGGTATGTGTGGGCATCCTGACTGTGTGTGGAGCCATTGGGAGCAGAAGAGGGGTGTCAACCTCTGGGACAGATTCAGCCCCCAACAACCCCACCTGTGCCTAAGTATGACCACCATCATCATAGGTTCATAGATTCATAGATTAGTACTAAGCTAACTGCCCTTGCGAGCCATTTTAAGCCTAGCCAATTATCCCTTGTGAGCCTCAAACCCTGCACCTTGTGTTTTTAAGGCAAACACCTTAACCATTAGGCCACCCTCCCAACCTATCAGAGTCCGATGAAAGACTGACATCAGGTTGTGAGGGGGACAGATTCCACCCCCCCAGTCACCTGTGAAAACCATTACTACCTGCACTATTATGTATGGTGATCCACACAGACTCATACAGATGAGGATCCACAACTGCATTACCAGTCCCACATCTTCTCAGCTCCGCTTCCATGCACAACCTCACAACATATACATTCAAGTCAAGGCCTTTATAACATGCACTTCAGCTACATCTAGTTAAAGTTGCCAGTACAATAAACCTGTAAGATATGCAATATGACACTCTACATGAGATAACTACTCATGAAACCCACTACACCTATCTTGAGTATGATATGCCATTACTAGTGTCACTGCCTCAGGTATGTACCGTCTCCCTTTGGTGTTTGAATAAGCATCTTGCAGTAATTGCCTTATGTATACTAGGCTGTGTAGTCACTCATAAGTATAATTGCAAAGGTGTTAATATTCATTCAAATACACACCTGTGATTATCCAATCTATGAACAATAGTTAACTGTTCCAGAATGGAACATACAGATATTCTATTCTGACTAAACACAGCATTTGTACATAGGGCAATATGGCAGCCCTTAACTTTCATAGGGTATATGTGATCCATAAAACAACAGTATCATATTTACCGGCTACAGGACCATGGACTTTGGCCACACCTGATAGACATACGAAAAGATGGGGGAGAGGCATTATCAGCAGCACAAATTGTTGCAACAGTACAAGGTAATATGTGCATTTATCCACATGTACAGTAACTGCTGTGTTACTGGCTGTATTGCTGACATTCTGAGTATGTGTGCACAACTGAGCTTAAACCCCACCCCCCAATGCAGATAGACCTGACACCCATGTAAAGGTATGTACAGCCTGCTACAATGACTGATACAGTATTACACTGATGAACATAATAAGCTTACTTGGATGCTTTTCTGCTGTGGACACTGTGGCACCCACCTCCATGATGCATGGTGTGATGGATGCCTGGGAGCTATGTGTTCCTGGGTTTGCCAGGAATTTATCTTGGGTCAAGAGTTGTTGTTCTGCTGCAGGCCCTCCACCAGTGGCAGCACAATCCCTGGCAACATCAGCTGCCCTTCATCATGCAGCATTCACCATATCTGTGGCCTGGTGTTGGACCTGCTCATAGGTCTTGTCCTGCTGGCCATTCTCATTGACATCCCGCACAAGGTCTGTCCACAATTTTGCCCACTGTTCCCAATTATGACTCCCCTTGGACAACAAGATCTGATGATGCTGTCTTAGTCCATCCACTATTATCTGATTCTCTGCATCTGAGAATGGGACATGTCATCTGGGGTACATGGTTCCTGAAAGACAACAAAAGGGGAACACATTACAGGACCAGATAAGTGGACATCCACTATGTACAGATCCAGCACACCCATAATGCCCTGCATTATCCACTGCTCCCTCACATGTCATAGCCCACAGTCTGGCAACACCCTACATGTGTGGATACCACCAAGATAATAGTAATACGGAGGTATGTCCCTGTATGCCGTAACAGATTCTGCTGTATGTTCCTATGCCCAGCAGTGCAGTATACTGTGGTGTGTCCGCTATGGGCAAATTCCAACTAATATGTCATACAGCCACTGCCAGACAAATAGCAGTGTGCTATTACAACCACTATATGGGGACAGTCCAGCAACACCAGTGTGCCATAATGACAGAAAATGCAACTCTGCTGTAGTATATGTTCCCTGTAGGCATCATACCTCTCATCTATACAGATGTTTGCAGAATGTCAAGCTCTTTGCCTATTAGTTTTGGCCATTGTACACACAATTGTGGATTTCTGGAAAACTGATGGCAAATCATTAAGGGTTGATGTCATAAAATAAAGACAGACATCTGAGTTTCAGACATCATACCCTTCAGAACACAGTCATGCTACTATAATACCTGCCATTCTATTAACGTTCTTAGTTTCTAAGAGTAATATTTAACAAGTGTCCCTAAGTTTGGGCTTTTGTCCCACCATTAATTATGGCGTTGTCCAGATTTCTTGCTGTAAGAGAGTGACAGGTTTGTTAGGCATAGCTGTCAACCACACAGGGACAGATGTCAACAGAATCAAGGGCTTAGGAAGAGTAAATCAGGGACACTTTTAAAATGCTAGAACTATTTATGTGAGACATTGACAGAATGAGAGAAGGTGCATTACTGTACATCGTTTGACATTACAGGATTGTACACCCTTACGTATTTTCACTATGTATTACATGTAATTCATTACCTTTCCTACAAAAGCTATCAGTTGTAGGAGGGATTAAGAGGGACAGAGCTAAAATTTGAGTGAAAATCAAGGACAGTTGTGAAACATGCCTGTATGTGTAGGACAGCAGAGTATCAATGACATGGCATTACTATAGGTCTAAGACAGGCTTACTGCTGTAATCCCTATTCCCCATACCACCATTCTCCCATCTGCATCCTGTTATATGGAAAAAACAATTACATACCTGGTGGAGTGCATTACTCCTTTGTTGAATTTTTCTTCCATTAGTGTTTTATAAAGACTGTCTCTGTGTGAGGTAAGTCTCATACAGACTTCTTCCCCATAACCAGCTGCTTGCATTTTTAAGGTACTGCTCATTAGCAGGTAACTTCCTCTGCTCCAGTCTGTGACTCTGGTATGCTAATTGCAGTCAAAACTGCTGAAATGCACTATTATTAGCCAGTGACATGCCATGCAATATATAAGGCCTTCGTGTAGACCTGGGCCCCATTCTTAGCTACTCAGATGGACATTACTGAGGTGTGGAGACTACAGCATCGCAGAGACTATGTATCATATCTGTCAACTGTAGAGATGTATACAGTATGTCCACAGTTTTGCCTCGTATGTGTGGTCAGTGCCCCATGAAATTGTGGTCATCTGCCAAATCACTGGCAAATCATTGTGGGTTGAAGTCAGTAATGAAAGACACACATTTGAGTGTCAGACTTCATACCCATCAGAATATGCATGCTAATGCAATAGCTGTTATCGTATCAACTGACTATCTTTGTAAGAGCAAAACTTTAGAACATGTCCCTATCTCTGGACTTTTGTTCCCCCATTAAGTGTGGCGGTGTCCAAATTCTTTGTTCTAGGTGGTTGGGAGGTATGATAGGTCTGTAGCAGCTACCTTTACATATAGCTGTGTGTGCTACAGGCTGCAGCTGCTGCAGCAGATAATACACACAGGTGAGAGTGTGAACATTCCAGAGGACAACAAGCTTTATGTGTAAGTGCGGCAGCTGTGGCAGCCCTGTTGTTATGGCAGAGCCAGGATAAGGGTACCTTTTACAGTCCAATCAAGGCATGTGATTAAGGTATGTCGGTTATGCAACAGTGCCAATGACAGAGTAGTAGGTGACATATAGTTATGCTATATGCATATGTGCAGTGTGTCCCTACCTGTAGGCCTTTGACTTGCCAATCTGGATAGCAGTTAAATAATTATCAGTAACTTGTGTGGATAAAGACTGCTTTCTTCACAATAATGTAATTGAACTGCATCACAAGACTGGATTTAAACCCAGGACTGTGTGAAGCAAAATGTGCTACATGCAAGACACTTAACATAATGAGCTACTGATTAAATGTTACAGTAGGTGTATTTGGAAGGTATATGTGCAGACATATAGGCTATAACACACATTGTCTGCATCCCTCAGTATGAGTATGCCTTTATATGGCTCTATTTCTTCACCAGTGTCCCGGTTATACATGTATTTTGCCATGGATGCCTTAGCAAGTGCTTTTCTACATGTTGCTGATAAAAGGGCACATTTATCTGCTATCACAGGCCTCACTTACATCCATTATTATGTCTTTGGCTGTCTAGTGGTGCACTATAGTACCAGAGTCCAAGGTGCACTCCCATTTTCCCCATTAGTTTTAGATTCCAGTTTGTGCAATGCGGCACGGTGTGCAGCTCCACTGAGACATGCCTAATGACTGTACGTGGCAATCACTATGTTTTGATGAAAACACCTGTTTTAATCCAGATTTGTGTGGTGTGGTGGGTTAATAAAGTGTACTGTAGGTGTGATTGGCTCCAGTTTGAACCATGGCAGAGTTTTTTATTTTGTCCATGTCTGACAATGTTATAAACACTTGTACTCATGAAAGCTTTATTTAGCTAAGCTAAGCGAAGCTGTACGGTGAGGGGTGCTACACACCTCTGCGCTAAAAAAATATAAAAAAAAGAAAAAAGGGGTGATAGGAAAGTGGTGAAATGAGGGAAAGCAGGTGGATAAACATAGTGAAAGGCAGGTAGGGATGTGCAGGAAGGGTATAGGAAAGAACCTTTGCTACCCATTTCTTGTACAGCATCAGCTGTGCATTTTGACAGATTTGTAAGTGTGTTTGCATTCTCCACCCCAGAGA
Source organism: Protopterus annectens (assembly GCF_019279795.1). Lineage (NCBI taxonomy): Eukaryota > Metazoa > Chordata > Ceratodontiformes > Protopteridae > Protopterus > Protopterus annectens. The sequence goes on from NC_056750.1 coordinate 240,724,642, forward strand.
GAGGGGTGAGGACAACATAACTGCTTTGTCAAGCAAATTGGACCAATTGAATTGTGTCCAGTCAACACATGTGTGAAATGGAGAGCTGTGTATAGGACAATATATTGGGGGGGGGCAGGTGCCCATTTTTATTTCTTTTTTAAGGTGAAAATAGAATGTTGAGGAAGGGACATAGGTACACGTGGGGGAGGTAGTTGGGCAGTAGAGGGTTCATTTACAAACAGACAAGACAGACAAAATAGCAGACAGGAATGGTGTGTGACACATGAGGGGGGTGAACACCTTGGATGGGGAAGGTGTTGTGGAATATGAGTCCCATGCGCTTCCAGATAGCAGCAACATGACTCACGTCCCCACCCATGGGACTTTCAGCACTGATCCTTCACTGCCCCAAGGGTGGCTGTGCTGCAGGCTGGGCACCAGGGTGAGGCTGCCCCACCAGGTTGGCCAGCATGCCCTCAATCTGGCGCAAGCGGTGTTCATAGCTATGATGAACAATTCTGCTTACCACGACCAGCAGTTCAGCCTGGGTGACAACAGCCCTTCTGCCACTGCTCCCAGGGGGAAGTGGAGTCCTGTCCCCTGAGGCAGCCCTACCCGATGCCACTGGTAGTGCAGGGGCAGCAGAGGGTGCACCACCGGTCTGGTTCCAAGATGTGCTGGGACCCATTGCCATGGCCAGTTGTGGCAAGGGAGGCAGATCAGCCATTACTGGTCTACCTTGACGTGCTGTGGTAATAGAGGTATAGCAATAAGTATAGGTTAGTTATGAACAAATCATTGTTAGTAATAACAGCGTTTCACAACACTGGAAATAACCCAGTTACATATCAGTGCATATTATGTGAAATACAACAATAAGTAACAGAAGAGTCAGTATGTTAACAGTATGTATGCCAGTAACAGTTACAGCATAAGGCCAACAAAATAGGTAACTTAACAAGATATGTTAATATGCAACCATAATAATACATAACAATAATAAAACAAATGTCCCAAAATACAGTTAATAGTAAACCATAACAAATGCATAACAGTAATAAATAAATAAAGATAAGTGGTGAGGAGAGAGAGCAAAACAGTCCATTAGTGACATTGCAGGTTATATCTTGACAACAGTGCTACTATCTACAATATAGGTCTGTATTTCCTGTATGTGTACAGTGACTACAAGTCTCCTATAGCTGATGTAGCACATAAATACCTCTCAAGCTATTTGCATGGGACACTATGGACCAAGCAGTAACAACTGCAGGTACACAACTACACAGAACACTTGCACATCAGGTGGACCTATATAACTACCAATTGGGCTGATTTGGTAATACTTTACAATCCAGGTAATCATTTCCATGGTAATTCTGTGACAGATGGATTTCACAATATTAATTATAGTACGTGAAATCATGACACTTGAGAGACATTATGTGTACAGTACCGACACTAAACAGCTGTCATGTCTTGGTCAGCAGGCATGGGAATGGAACCCAATAGCAGTAACTGCAGGAGCCATCTGCATAGAATGTATTAACTGACTGCAGCAACTTTTAACAGACATTCCAGGAATACAGCCATACCGGGAATACACATTTTATTTCTGACTCAATATTGCTGATGAACACATTCTTGATATACATTTTGACAGTCTGTGACATCTGAACACACAATTATCTACTCATACTATGGGCTACCTCACCCATTTACCTGTAGTTCCTGTAGAGAAAGAAACTGTTACCATTACGTAACTGCTACTATAATATTTACAGCTACATACCACTGGATTCAAACCCCAGTCTGTGTGTGGCAAAATGTACTATTCACAGAGCATTTAACAAACTGAGCTACTGAGCCACTGCTGTTTACTGTATGACTGATATTCACTTAGAGCTCACCTGTAACCATAATATGACTTGGTAATATAGTTATACTAGACTGTGGTGACAGTAAAACACACATGCATGGAATAAAAGCATAAGACAGATAGTAAGTAAGCTTTACTTCAGTATCAAAAATGCTGGTGCACTCATTTTATTGTTAGTGGTTTGAAATATCTGTGAAGTCAACAAACAATATCATCTCATGGAGTGGGCAACCTCACCCATATACTTTTATTACCTGATGTCTGTGGATGACAGAGCATTATATGACCAATATTGGACTAGAGACAGCCTTGAACAGTACTATGAGTTAACCAATACAGATTGCAGCCATTAGATTTGCATTCTACAGCTATTACAGTATTATACTTGATTGCAGAAACCTTATCTTACAGACTCAATGCATACAGCTCTACTGCAATGGTTGCAACAAGGCAATCCTGATGTACACTATTTTCCTTGCTGTTATTGGCATTGTTTCATGTTTTTATTGAACTACAGTTTGTATTATTCATGTATTGCTCTACCGTTCTAATTATTGCACTACAGACTTTATTGGATATACTTTATTACAGTTAATGCTTTACTCTTTCTTGCTTATTGCACTACAGTAAGCATAATACATCCATACTCACCACACTCATGGTGCAACCTGGCCAAGCACCCGGGATGCGACTCAACATTGCAAGCCCTATCAACTGCAGCAGTTGGGAGAAAAGCACACCATTATGCATACCAGTTTTGCAGACATTCAGCTTGCAGAAAACATACTTACATACTTGTGCAATATTCCCTGCCCTCACATCTTGGACCCAGATACCCAAGGTTCCCCCTCTTTCATCTCTTCAGGTCATCATCATGGTGATGACACTGCTCACCTATGCAGGGGATACCAATAACAATGATGAGTTCTCTAGCCAACCAGTATCAGGCCTCTGCCTTACACTCCGAGTCCTGGAAACCATCCTGCAGCAGCCTATCATAATGGTTTTAACACAAGGAATCCAACCATAACTCTGGACTCCAGAATACCCCACGTCTGCACCCGAAAGCATGCACTGTCTCCTGCACTACCAGCCATATTGACAGTAGATAAGACTTCAAAGAATGATGCAGATTCCTGCCTATTGCTGGTTTCCTGCCCTTACACGTCACTGAGCACCATTTTAAAAAAAACCTGTGTTGCTTAGCATTGTGCAAACTAGCGAAGCAGAAGTAAGCAGAGCTGAGCTGCATGCAAGCATGCACAATTGTGGTTTTAGCGAAGCTGAGCACTGTGCAAACATTGCCAACCATTACCATGTTTATGCAATGCTTAGCAGGTTTTAGTACAGTTGAAAAGAGTGCAGCAGAGTCATATTTTACAATTGTGTTCATAACATGTACAACAAAGGCACATTGATGTTGTCCCTTCCATGTATTTGAACCCTGGACCTATTGCACAAAAAGCTGTAACTATGCCCATTTAGCTACATGGATATTAAGAAGGCTAATACACCTTCACATATATCACTGACTACCTGTTAGCAGTGCTGAGTACCACACCACACCATACAAACATGCTTAAACACGCTTACACACACTTAACCATATTAGGAAACAATTAATTAATTGCATCCAGTCTCTATTTTTAGATGTCTTGCAGGTGTCGATTGTCTGTCTCTGAGCACAGCTTGACTTTGCTGCTCTCTGCACTGTGCAAACATGCATTTTTTAAAATAAAATATTTCAAATAAACTTAACACAGGTCATCATAACATTTATACATTCAACACTTGACACACTGCACGACATTGCTACAGTGGCGGCGACCATTGCAGGAAGTCTCATTACTCATCTGCAGCCACGGTTAGCCGCTACACCTTTCCCTACACTGATTCAATATCCATGTTCCTCGGCTGTCCCTCGGCAGTGTGCCATCATTAATATGCAAGGCACACTGCCCAGAGGGACCATGGCTCTGTACACAGATACATTCCATGTAGGCTCTACATGGTGCCTACATGGATTGTATTAAATCCTGGGGATAGAGGTTTTAAATACAAAAAAATGTACTGTTTTTCATTCTATTTGCTGATAAGGATGGCCCACTAAATTTTTTCTTGGATCTGAAAACCCCATATGATGACATCATGAAAAGCTAAACCTCACAATGCTTCACTGTTTAAACTAATGCATAAGCTACTAAATTTATATGCTAAATTTACCAACAGGAGTTTTTTATTTCCTACAAAGACAAGTCATCAACAAGATCTTGTAGGTAGAATACCATGCACTGAAAACTAGCACTCATAAGTTCATAAGATCATAGGTGTATACTGGGCTAATGACCACTAGGGGTCTTATAAGCCTAGCTGTGCAACCTAAATGTGACACACATATACTAGACTAACGACCACTAGGACCCTTATAATCCTAGCCATGCAATCCAAATGTGACACACAAATTTGATTTATAAAGGAGATTATTTACTGACTTACTCTGTTCATCAGAGACATAGGTTCCAGACCAAGGGTGATTTTCCAATTACCCATCCAGTAGCCCAAGTTTCACTTAAAATGGGATAGGGTGGAATCTTTGGTGGTGATCCAGTTGCTGCATGTGTCTGCTCAGGTACATTCTGAAGGGGGCATTCTATTCTATGATGGGTCTGATGAGGGCCAAGTACAGTAGTATGATGACCTTTCTGGACCAAGATGCCATGCCCTTGCTTATAATTTGAGAAACATAGATAGACTTTCTTACTACCTTGGGCACATGCTGGTTGAAAGCTAGGTTACTGTCTACATGACTTTCCAGATCTCTAACAAGTGAATCAACTTTTAAGAGTATTTTATTGATGACATAGTTGCCCAGGGTGGTAGCCTTTCCAAAAGGTACTATGATGCATTTCTTGGTATTGAGTTTTAAGCCATGGCTTTGGCACCAAACATTTGTTTGTATTAGACCTTCCTGAAGAGTGTATTCATCTTGGGGAATTCAATGACTGCTCCCAGTTTGCAGTCATCTGCAAACGTGGTCAGCCAAAGGCTTTTGACATTGGCTTTGACATCCAAGAAGTAGATACCAAAGAGGAGTGGGCCCAGCAGGGATCCCTGGGGAATTCCACTGGTGACAGGCCTCTTTGTGGAGGTGGCCTCACCAATTCTAGCCTCTTGGGTCCTACCAGTGAACAAGCTGGCTATCCAGCATGTTATAAAGGGTTTATAACTAGTTGAATAAGTTTGTTGGAAATGCTTGAGTGGGATATTGTATCAAATGCTTTAGCCATATCTGGGTAGGCAGTGTGCACTGTTTTCCCCTCATCCATTGCCTTAGTGTCCTTTTTCAAATAAATCCACCAGATTCAGTAAGCATGACTTTCGTTTGGCAAAGCCAAACTGACATGGATCCAATATCTGGAGATCTCTGACTTCATAATGCAGTAGAAAAAACATGACCTAACAAAAAGCTGTTCTTCTAAACTAGTAAGCTGTTTTTGCTTACTCATAATGCTTTGACGGTAGATATAAATAATTGTCTATTACCTACGATGACATCATTTGTGAGTGTGGTTATAAAGCAATCCCGAGTAAACAGCTGAGTTAAAAAAATCAAACAAGTTAAACACATTATAATCTTTATTTTTGCAAATTCACTTGTAGCTTTAACATGAGGAGTATAACTACTTGAATGATTACCATTGCTGACTCATTTGGAAGTTATTGCTGATATTTCCAGTCTGCTGCAGCACAAAAGTTGGCGGGCCCTGTAAGAGTGAAGGCCAGGGCAAATGCCACATTTTCACAGCCTTAATCATTCCCTGGCACTGTGCAAGTTTACTCAGAAAGAGTGTCATTTCCTATTCTTCTGTTTTTGTCCTGCCATTCTGCCATCTGTAGTTCTTCTTGATAACACTGGCACTGAGAACAAATTGGTATCTTGTGCCTCAGAACAGTTTGCAGTGATAATATAAATCCCATAACAATTATAAACATTCAGGTTTTTGTACCAAATGAGTTGTACTTACTTTCACAAGTTTCAAAAATATTTTTTTTTCTTCTAGATTAGTTATGGTTCAACAGTGGCATTGCTGAGCAACAAGAAACAGTTCCCTTCATTTCTCCGCACTGCTCCTAGTGACAAATTCCAATCTATTGGCTTAGCCCATCTGTTGATATATTTTGGTTGGATTTGGGTTGGAATCCTGGCAGAGGAAAGTGACTATGGACAACAGGGTAGTCAAACAGTTAAAGAAGAACTCCTTAAATCTGAAGCTTGTATTGCATTCTTTGAATTGATTCCTGTGGCTTACAGTGAGAGAAAGATCCAGAGAATCATTGATGTTATCAAGGGATCATCTGCAAATGTCATTCTGGCCTTCTCAAGTGATGATGGTCTGAATCCTGTTTTGGAAGTTATATCCAAGCATAACATTACTAATAAGATCTGGCTTGCTTCAGATGGATGGTTTTACTCTCCCATATTTTCCAATAATAATATTATTAAAACATTAAATGGCACCATTGGATTTGTGTACCAGAAAGGTGAAATGCCTGACTTTAAAGCACACCTTCTGAATGTTAATCCTTTTAAGACTCCAAATGACATATTTGTGAAAGAATTTTGGGAGGTGGCTTTTAGTTGTAACTTGTGGCAACATAATTTGAGTCTACCTGCAAGAAACACAGCAAATGAAGAAACCCTGTTTTGTTCTGGGAGTGAAAATCTAAAAGAACTGAATAACCCCTTCACAGATGTTTCTTCTCTAACGGTGCCATACAAGGTTTACCAAGCAGTATTTGCAACTGCACAGGCTTTGCATGACATGTTTTCATGTTCTCCAGGTTATGGTTTGCTGGACAATGGATCCTGCCCTGACATGCGCCACTTTGAACCCTGGCAGGTAGGTTCAGTAGATAAAATAAACAACCTGTATAACTTAGATCCTTCTACTAATCTATGGATGTATAACTTTTTTCTATGTCAAACAGAGCTCCTCATTAGCACCCTTCAAGAAAAATCTTGATAACTGGATGGGAAATAGGAGATTCACCCTGTGGCTCTGCTCGACAGGGGCGCAGGAAAATAATTCTCTTGGGTGGTGAAAGCCAGGGTACCTTTTTGGCTAGGCATATAGGCCCTAGGGCCAATAGCTTAGTACCTACCTATGAATCTTCTGTACCATATGAAGGTCATAAAGAATACAGTCATGAATTCAGACTGATACTGCTATCAAAGCTTAAACTTAAATCAGTTTTTAGTCACTCTTCCAGCTAAGTATCAAAAAGTACTTTATGTTAATTTGATATGCCACAGATATTTCACAACAAAAGTGATGTTTTCATATTTGTTCTGTGTCATGATACTGGAGTTTACAGGACCCTAATGAATTTTGCTGATAACAAAAATACATCTGTTCTTTATTTTGTGGTCGATATTTCTTAATATTTACTGTCTCTTTTAAGTTAAGCTATTCCATTATTTCATTTTAACACATTGTATTATTTATTCATTCTATAAGGCATAAAACAAGCACCTTCACATACAAAGATGTATCTAAACAGCTTTTTTTTATAAATTATTCAGCTATTAGCAAAATAACTCCTCTCAAGACAGCAGAAATTTGCTTGTGAGATATTAAAATATGCATTTTTTTATTATTAATTCAATTCTTTTATCATTAAGTTTTAACTGCTTAAAAGCAAATAGTGTGCTGGCAAGTGTAATTCCAAATGAGGACGAGGATTAGATGCAACAAGCACATCTCAACTGTTCTTCATAGAAATATAGATTCTGCTAACAGATCATGAATCAATTACTTTCTAACCACCCTAATATCTCCCACTAACCATTCTGACATCACCCACTAGTTGTCCTTGCATCATCAACTAACCATCTTGACATCCCCAACAAGCCATTATATTACCTACTAACTATCCTGACATCACCCACTACCATCCTGACATTGCTCAATAGCCATTATCACATCACCCACTAGCCATACCAATACTGCCCATTTGCCAGGCCAGTTTCACCTCTCACTAATGTAGTCCTTTGTTCCATTGGTTCTGTAGTTGTGCTTCTGTACAGGTTTCCATTGCTTTAGCATATCTGCAAAAAACATTTCTTTTTTAATAATTCATTCCTTCTGTATATAGCACTGTACCTTAGTCTAATGATCAGAAATAAATGTAATGTAATATTTTAATTAATTTGAAAAGGACTTTTGGTCAGCTCACACATGTAGTTGACAAACAAACAAACAAACAAACAAAACAAACAAACCTACTTCCAGAAAGAGACATTAATGGTCAATCAATATAGATGCTTGATATTGCAGGCTGTAATTAAAATGGAAATAAATCTCATGGATATCAGTTATGCATTTGCTAATGTGCTAAAGTCCTTCTAAATGGTACCAAAGAATAAAAAATGAAATCACTGATACATTTAAAGTTATGCCACTATATTTATGGATTATCATGAACATTTACCTCCTATAAATGTTCTTTTCTACATAAATAATCATTTAGAATATTAATTATTCAGTACTTACCTGTTTTCCTATTGCTTATTCAGCTATTTATTCTTAAGCACATAATGTGCTTGTACTGATTTTTTTCAAAGAGTTCTACAAATATTATAATATTTGGAGTAATTTGTTATTTTACAACAATATATATTTACAATACCAATATATTCCTACAACATGCAGCTCTGCTTCAAGATTTAACATTACAAGAATCAAAATATTTTTCTATGCATGCAATATGCTATATATTACAATAACAACAGAACTACCCAAGATCACATCTAATTTTTTTACCTGAGTTAAACAGAGCAGATACGTTTGACTGTTTGTTTGCTTGTAAGAAAACTGTACAATATGCTCAGAGATAAAGTCATATAATACTTTTCTATTCAGTGCACCGATAAACAAAATTTCCAGACCATATGCTACAGACTGCATTTGATCTATGTTCAGGGGTGCTACAAGCCCTCCTTTACACACCATATGGGGTTAAGCCTTCACACCTCCTGAGATTATATATACTAGTTCCATGGATGCACAGACATGAAAAATGTATAAATCTCTCAGAACAAAGGAATCACTGCTACTATATCCTTAGAAACTGCACTACTAGTGACAGAAAACGTATCAGTAGTGAATTCATATGGAAAACAGCGATTGAAGAGTTGAGCTTTCATGAGTTGAACTTGACCAGATAGCACCTGATCCATTTAAGCTTGAAGAAGTATAGGAAAGCTGAATTTGTATTATCATCTATGGCATTAATAGTGTGGTAGTATCCCTGAAAGTTATTTTTACTTACAACAGGTCCTCATCCTTAAAGAGGAAAATCAAATAAAGAAGGAACAAAGGAGTACTTGTACCATGTCACTTAGGCCTAGAATTCCTTTCTTGTATCCATCAGGTGAATACCATCTCTTCAGTCATTTAAAACCATTCTGATAGACTTCTAGCCAAAATCTGTCACTGTTCTTGCACAAGCCTAGGATAAACTATATCCCTAAATATGAACAAGTACCTATCTGTACCTTACACCTTCTTACTTCACTCAGTTTTTCTCCCTTGACTCTTTATCTAAATATACCATAACCCTGTTTTTTTCTCTTACTTCATATTGCAGTTCCTGTTTGTATTATACTAAAGTACCTTTAATTTCTCTAAAGGGGCTAAACTTTTTCTAAATATTAAATCATTGTCATATAAGTTGTAACTATTCTTAACCAATGTTCTCACATCATGTCTAATTTGGTACAGTTATTTAAGTTGTAGATGTTTTGTATTATTTTTGAAGATTGTAAAATTATTCTTCTTAAAATGTTTTTGTAATACTTTGGAGATATTTTTCCCTTGGCCTCCACTAAAAATGGACACCTACCCAGTCAGACTTTCTCTATAATCAAATGTCAATAAATAAATAAAATAAATAAATACATTAATTAATATCCATACATTTGCCTAAGTAACATTTAAATAGGGTAAGATAAATACTCTGGTTTCTGTGGAGGGGGGAGTTAGTTCCATAGAAGTGACATTCTCTGTGATATGTACCTATCCCTCCAACATGTTTTGTTAATCTTGCAAAGGAGGCTGAGATGCCTTGAGAGAATATTCTAACACCACTCGACTTTTGGATGTGTAATTGGTCTAACAGAACAGGGTCTGTTGAGGCTCTGTATGTGAGGCAGATGTTACCTCTCAGTGGCCTGTATGATACCAAGAAGAGATGCAAGGGTTTGAGATGGTCTGTGTAGTTTTTATAATTTAAGCCCTTGACTATTTTTAGTGAAGAAGCATTGTGGACATTCCAGCTGTGACAAGTGTTTGAACAGGTACGTACCAAAGATGGATAACACAAATTTAATTTGATGCTACAGTGATCAGACTTGATAATATTCAAATTACAGATGCAATAGAGGCATGCTTGGCTAAAGTTGCCTTTCTAGAAACAGCTGTTAATATGCATGCCTTCAAACTGTAGGACTGGTCAGCAGCCATTACATGAAATGATCAGGAGTGTCAGAAGTTAGCAGATCATATTATCTCCTTGGAGGATCATTGCAAGAGGAATAATCTGCTTCTGTTGGGGTTTAAAGAAGGGAAAGAAAACTTGGTCACTTTCTTAGAAAAACATTTGTCTGAGGCACTTAGTTTGCCTCTGGGAAATCCAATTACTATTGAAAAGGTACACTGTTCCTTGCAAACAGCATCAAAAATAGGAGGCCCTCCAAGAGAAAGTATTTTTAGACAGCTTTCAGAGGGGGACAAGTAGACTATTCTGCAAATGGTGAGAGAGTGCTGCCCATTTATCTTATGTGGCCAAAAGGTGTGCCTTTTCCTGGCTCCCCCGGGACAGTACAAGCCAGGCATTCTTTTGCAGAAGTGCAACATCTGTGTTTCAAGAATGGAGTCTCTACTAAGATGCAGTATCCAGCCACACTTTGCATTAAGTGACATAATAAAAATAAACAATTTCAAAATGCAGAGGCAGCTTAAGCATTTCTACACTTTCATCTTACAGCAGAGGAGTGTCTATTAAGACAGGTCAGCAATGTATGAACACTACCAAGCTTTTGTAATCTTACACCATACCTCCAGAGAGAGCTAAGCTGCAAATGAAGCCCAGAAAATATCCCAGTATTCCTGTGGGTGTAAGAAAAGCCTCTAGCCTGAGCCTTGTTGACTGCAATCAGACAGGAGTGAAAATCAGTCCAATTCAACAATGGAAGTCCCCAGCTAAGTAGCTATTTTAAAAAGCCACTAAAGCAGGCACCATTTGTCTCAAGGTACATCTAAAGGTCAGTTTCCTAATTCATTTCCAGATATCTCAGAAATAAACAAACAGCTCACCATCCATGTCTACAAACACCACATCTGGCTTAGATAAAATAATGGTTTCAAAAAGTTGACCTTGAGATATAGGAGAAGTAGCACTAAATAGAAAAGTGTTTTTAGGCCTACGCACAGGAGCTTGTAGGCATCAGTGTTTGTACATGGACTGACTTTTCCTTGGTGGCATTTAACTGTTTCACCTGGCCTACAAAATCTTGTAAGGGTTTATTAACTGCATTAATGTTTGCTATGGAAACGACCATAGATCAGCATTATTCTTCATCTGGACTGCATTCAGTGAGTTCAGGAAGAACTGTTTGTTTAGTTCCCTTTGGAACGATACAGCTCACAGTTTTTACTTTTTGTATTTAGTGAAATAAGATAAGAACATTTTATAAATTGGCTATTTGAATTTAGTTCTTCTTTTGGACCTTGTTTTCTTATATGTTGCATGTGCTCACTTTGAACTTGCAAGGTCTCTCTTCACCATGGAAATGAAGTTCCATTAAGACATGACTAAGGAGAAATAATTGTGATATTTATTTGGCCAGGAATGTAAGGTAACCAGAAAGCATGTGAAAATGTTGAATTATTAATAGGTTGGGGCTACTAAATACAGTTTAAACTCTACAGCCAAAGCAGGAGTTTTTCCAGGGGTTAGGGCTAAGTTAAGATGGACTTTGAAGTGAAGTCACTCAGACAAATACGGAAGGTAGGTACTAGGTCTCTTTTCTTCCCCAATGGGTACATGGACTTTAGGATCCTTACATGGCCATAATATAGATTATCCTAGTTTTGGTTGATTTATTTGGAATAATCAAAATCCTAAGGGAAGACCTTAATACAATTATTTTAACAGGGGATTTTAATGTATCTCTTTATTCTGTAAGCGATTAAAGCAACCCAAAGAGTGAGAAATATATTACAGCTCAGAGGGTTATATGTGAGACTAAGGAGCATAGGTTCATAGGTTCATAGGTTGGTACTAGGCTATCAGCCCTAGTGCCTATACAACCCTAGCCATAACAATTCCCTGGCTATTTCTTCCCACAGTATTTACTTCCCTGGACCCCTGTCTAGCAGGGTGACTGACATGATCCCTGGGGTGAGTTTCCTATCTCCCATCCAATCATCAAGGTTCCTTTTGAAGAGACCAAGGAGGCACTCTGCTTGACATGTATGGGCAGTCTATTCCAGAGTCTGGGGACTCTCTGGGTCAGGAACCTATCCCTCCAGCATGTTTTGTTCATTGTGATGACAAGGTTTAGATCCTGGAGCGTGTGGCTCTGAGGGATTGGGATTTCTTTAAATGTAGCATGTCCAACAGCTCTGGGTTTGACGTGGCCTTGTATGTTAAACAGAAATTGCCTCTGAGTAGAAGATATGCGACAGAGTATAGGTGGAGTTGTTTTAGATGGTCAGCATAGGGCATCTGCTTTAGGCCTATGATTCTTTTAGTGAGTTATTTCTGTGGCCTTTCCAGTTGTTGCAGATATCTTGAAAGGTACATACCAAACAGGGTGTTGTATTCTATAATGGGTCTAATGAGGGATGAGTATAGTGGGACAATGATCTCCTTTTTTCTGGATGAAAATCCCTTAGTGATGAGGTGTGCCACACAGAAGGATTTCCTGACTGTTGTGGCGATGTGGTTATCGAAGGTGAGGCCACTGTCCACCTGTGTCCCTAAGTCTCTTATCATGCTTTCAATGTTTAGTGTACTGCCACCTATGTGGTAATTCATGGGTACATGTTTTTTCCCAAAGGGGATAACTATACATTTCTTGGCACTGAGCTTGAGCCCATTACTCTGGCTCCAAGCATCTGTTTCTGTAAGGCATTTTTGTAGAATATCCACATCATTTGGGGATTCGATAATGGCTCCCAGTTTGCAGTCATCTGCGAACTTTGTTAGCCAGAGTCCATTAGTGTTGGCCTGTACTTCAGAGAAGTAGATGCCAAACAAGAGCGGTCCCAGGACTGAACCCTGAGCATCAAGGCATGATAGACATATGGACAATAATGAGTCCCCAGAGTAATTCCTATGCATATGCTTCCCCACAAGGGACTTCAGGCAGCCAGATCAACTATTTTTTAGAGTCAGCTGGACTAACAAATTCAGTCAATGAAGGTTAATATAATTCAGGCCCTTGTTTTGGATCATGAGGTGGTGTCATTGGGATTTCACCCAGAGAGGTCCCCAAGAGCAAAAATGTAGTATATAGTGATGGAACTAGGAACATTCATTTCACAATGTCTGTTACACTCTCCCCCTTGTGAATGCCCATATTGACTTGGTGGGAATACTTTAAATTTGAACTTTGAAGTATTCATATCTGGGTCAATGCTATCCTCCTTAACTCAAAGAGTGGGAGAAATGTAAGAAAACTTCATTTAATAACTCCCAACTTTTCAGAGAATACAAACGCATCCACCATTGTTTACACATTAAAATAAAAGAAAAAAATGCAATTATACCTAGAAAAGACTGCCAGCCAAATGTGGCAGCAGGGAAGAGGACTAGTAAAATGCTGTCACATTGAATTAAGATGAGGAAAAAAGCATATATTATCCCTGAAATTAAGAATTATGTATCTCAGAAACTGCAAAGCAATCCAAAGGCCATTAATGATTCTTTCAAATCCTTTTTTAAGGAGCTCTATTGTTAATCCTTATTCAGTCTTCCTCCTTATTATTTAAATAATATATTTATTATGGCTAATCCTTCCCAGCAGTTTGATGTACAGTGTTGTGAGCATCTATCATGGAGCATGAGGTACTGGGTTCCGTCCATAACATGAAGCAAGGGACATCTCCAGGAATGGATGGTCTTAATGCAAAACTTTCTACAAAATTAAAACATGGTTTGGTTACTGTAACTAACTCAGAAGAGATAACTTCTTTGGTCATTCCCAAAGAATAAATTTTTCCATCTCGTCATTGGGTAAACGGCTTGGCAACAGTCTCCCTTATTTAAAGATACCCAAGCTGTGTTTACCAGAGCATAGATTATTTCCACTCTCTTCTGTTTTATTTTCAAGGGCTGAAAAATGTGCCTGAGACAATTTCTTCTTTGCTTGTGCACATTAAAAGACATTTCACTCTATAAAATGACAATGCCTGTAAATTGCCTGGTTAGCAATGGAATTTTCCATAGAATTTATACACATGGTAAAAGACCTCTATAACTGTCCCCTGGCCTCTGTATCATTAATAATTTGGTATCTGACTCCTTTCTCCTGCACTTTTTCTTCTGGCTGTTGAACCATTAAACAGGATTTTAACCAACTCCCCTTTATCATCTGGCTGGTCTTTATATGGTACGGAGGCCAAAGTCCTTATGTTTGCTGATGACTATATGATCCTCACCACTGATCCAGTTTGAAACTTACCCACTGTGTGTACATTACGGAATGAATTTGGGGAGGTAACAGCGTTGCAAGTTACCATAACTAAGACTGAACTATTTCCAATGATGCCTGCTGTCAAAGGCTTTTCTCTCCCTTTTCAATGGATCAGATCATACCCTAAATATTTACACCTTAAACTTCATCTAGTAATTTTACAAATTCTGAAGCTTAACTTCCAGGATGTTTGGGATATATATTTGGGTTAATTCATGGAGGAAATTATACCTTTCTCTAATGAGATGTATCTCTGTGGTTACAATTGATTTTTGCCCTACTGTTTTATATTTTCAGGCATATCCCTACCTTCACTTTCCCATCCCTTACTTATGAAGACTGAGAGACTTCTAGATGAGTACATTTGGGAAAGAAAAAAGAAATAGGTGAAAGAAGCAGTGAATGTAGTGCCAACCGTTTACACAGGTTTTGGTATGCCTGAGTGAGTAAAAGGCTTTCAACTTGTCGCTTTTTTCTCAATCTCTCATGATGACTGTCAAAGGAAAGTTGATATGTGTGGCATCTCTATAGAACCTCAGTTGGTACCCCAAGTCCCACCCCAAGTTCCTCACATGTTGGCTGTCCCTATATCATATGCACTTGGCCACTAAAACAATCTCTAAGATCATTGGCTGGTCAGGAATATGGGGTTTGGCTAAACATTTGTGAGGAAACCTACAGTTCCTTTCCACTGTGACTGTTACTAATCTCAAGGACAGGAATGATATTGAGTGGCTCTTTGTTCTCACAACTAAGATAGATGAAAGGTGAACACTTTATAATTTTGATGATCTATAGTCCCATGTGGAGCCTTCTACTGTCTTCTTCTTGGAAGTTTTTGCATTTCTGCTATATGTTTACTAGATCCCTCATTATGGTTTATTTTTTGTTGACCCCTAACTTTTTTACATTGGCACTGAGAAAACATCCTTCCAGCGAGGTGGGAACAGTACTATGCAACCATCTGCCATCTATCAAATGCTCATTTCTCCATATAAATATATAATACTTTCTTCATTGAACTATTGGCTTAGTGCTGTCAGTACCCAACACCCGAATGCTTATATTAATTCTGTACTGGTGGATGTAAGGTTTCAGGTGGATCGTTTATGTGTTTGAAAAGATGGTGTTTTTATTACATGATTTGAAAAACAAGATGGCACCGAGAATGGTAGACTCTGTTCAGTGCTCTCTAGTATTCTGTTTGTTTTTGTTTATTTGTCCTGTTGTTGTTGCTTGGTGTTCAACTACAATTAAGTATACTTGTGAAGAATTGTTAAATATTCAACAATTCACTTTGTACAATGTGACACCAGATTTGTCACAATTAAGAAATTTTCTGGATATTCTAGCTAGGAGAACAGCAGCTGTCAGCAGCAGAGGTAGACATAATCATCAAAAAAGGGGGAAGTGTGCTGGTGCACTTATTAAGCTGAGAGAGCGGGGTTTTCGAAATGCACTCCCAAGTTTACATCTGGTGAACCTCTGCTCTCTATGCAATAAGATGAATGAACTGTTACTTCTCAATGAAACTCACAAGGATGTTTCACTTTTTTTGTACTGTGTTTCACAGAAACCTGGATAAACAAATTCATTCCTGACTTTCCTGTATATCTGCCTGGCTTTCAACTTTGAACAGCGGACCGAGTAGAGGAGATATCAGGGAAGAGTAAGGGAGGTACACTCTGCTTTTATATCAATGAAGGTTGGTGTAATGATGTCTTGGCATTAATTAAAATGTGCTGGTCTGACTTAGAAACATTTTTGTTAATTGTAGATCTTTTTGTTCACCTCGGGAGTTCTCTTATTTAATTATTTATTTATGTGTCATTTTTTGACCTGGAAAAGTCCGAATGGGCAAAAATCAATTTTCAGTGGAGGCCTGGACAGAAAAGCTCCAAATATATAACAAAGTTAATTAAGTACACAATGAAGAAAATTACCATTAAGTTTCAGCATCGATTAACTAAGTTACAGCCTCAAATTAAGTAGGTAGTAATATAATAAAACAAAACTTAGCATATACAATTAAGTTTCAGCAGCAATAAAATTAAATAAAACAAGAGTAGCAAATAAAATAAAACTGTCAGCAACAAACAGAAAAATATAACAGGAGAAGCTGGACTGTGCAATAAGTCACTGACAAGTATTATTTGCAAATCAGTTTAAAGCTGTAAATAGGTGAAAAGGAAGGCATAGAAGAAGCAGAACAGAATTAAGAATAGAATTATATGCTCTTCATTTATTCTGGTTTCTGTTTACATTCCACCTCAAGCCTATGTGAGTACGGCGCTACAAAAACTGTCTGATCAGATAATGTGCACACATCAGAATTATCCAAACTCCTTCTGATTGTTCTAGGGGATTTTTATAAGGCAAATCTCAGTCATGAACTTGCTAAATTTACACAGCATATAAAGTGTCCTACCAGAGACAGGAACCCAGTGGATCATTGTTATACAGTGTTAAAACATGTTTATCATGCTGTACCCCACACAGATTTGGGCTTTTCTGACCACTGTTTGATCAAGTTAAAGTCTGCTAAACCTGTGATCAATACAGAAGTGGGGATAGAACACTTTTTAGACTTTGCAGGAACACACTGACAAACAAAATTAAAGTAGCTAAAAAGAAGTATTCTGAAAAGCTGAAAAAACAGTTTTGGCCAATAATCCTGCATCAGTGTGGAACGGTCTACAAAACATTACAAATTACAGGAAACCATCCCCCTACACTGCAGCTATCAGCTGGCTGATGGCTTGAATATTTTTTACTGCAGGTTTGATAAGCCTCAGGCTACAAATGACACTGTTGCCAGCTCTCTCAGTGTTAAGACTCATATTACTCTCTCTTCCACATATTCTCATATTCAACCTGATTTATTATCTCTGACGAGGATGTGTGCCATCTTTTCTTTTCACCCTCTTGTTTAAAAATCTGTGCTGATCAGCTGGGTCTTGTTTTTACTCTGATTTGTAATAAATCATTAGGGCTGTGTGAAGTTCCTTTATGCTTCAATCAAGCCACTATCATTCCAGTCCCTAAATAATCCAGTATAACAGGACTGAATAACTACAGGCCTGTTACTTTGACATCAGTGGTCATGAAGAGCCTGGTGTTAGCTCACTTGAAAGATATTACAGCTCCCTTGCTGGATCCTCTTCAGTTTGCTTATCAAGACAATCGGTCAGTGGATGATGCAGTTAATATGGGCCTGCACTATATCTTGCAACATCTTGACAGCCAGGGGGCATATGCAAGGATTCTGTTTGTGGACTTCAGCTCTGCATTTCATAGAACAATTCCAGAACTTCTTCACTTAAAACTCTCCCAGCTTACCGTTCCTGCCTCCACCTGTCAATGGAGCACCGATTTTCGGACCAATAGGGTGCAGCAGGTGAAACTGGAGAAATTTAAATCTAGCTATCACACGATCAATATGGGTGCCCCCCAGTGATGTGTACTCTATCACTGCTATTCTCCCCTACACTAATGACTGTACCTCTAAGGACTACTCTGTCAAACTTATTAAATACATAGATGATACAGCCATTATTGGGCTCATCAGGAATGGTGACGAGTCTGCATACAGATGGGAGGTTAAGCAGCTGGCCCTTTGGTGTAGTCAGAATACGCTGGAGCTGAACACTCTTAAAACTGTGGAAATGACACTGGACTTTAGGAGTGGTCCTATAGTATCATCCCCTCTCTTTATATTTAACACTGCTGTGTCAGTTGCGGAAATCTTTAAGTTTTTGGGATCTATAATCTCCCACGACTTGAAGTGGGATACCAGTGTAGAGTCCATCATAAAAAAGGCACAACAGCGAATGTACTTTCTGTGACAGCTGAGGAAGTTCTATCTCCCACAGGAGCTGTTGATACAGTTCTATGCAGCAGTCATCGAGTCTGTTATCTGCTCACCCATGACAGTGTGGTTTGGATCTGTGTCTAAACATGACAAAAATAGGTTACTTTGAATAGTCAGGTCTGATGAAAATATCTTTGGTGCTAGTTTGTCCTCCTTACAGCACCTGTACTATTCCAGAGTCATGAAACGGGCAGGGAAAATCATCACCGACTCTTTACATGTAGGCCACTGTCTTTTGAACTATTACCATCAGCCAGACATTATAGATTAACACGCACCAAAACAAGCAGATAAAAGATTAGTTTTTCCTTAGGCCATCGAGTTCATAAATGGTTAAATCAGCTTATTAGGCTGGGTATTCTTTTTCCCCAAGCCTCCGAGGGTTTTGCAGTATTGTTTACCTACTGTTAATACTTGTTTCTTTCAGAGTTTATTTCAGTATTTCTTGCACTGAGTCACACTTTGCACTTTGTGCTAATGCGTATATCTATATTCAGATTCACTTCAGAATGTCACATTTCCAGAACTTCGAATTTCATGTGGTCAAGACCATATGATCAAAGTTTTGGAATCTCAAAACTCTAAAATGAATCCAAAAAATTACAAAACCAACTTTCTCAATGTTTTTTGCCGGAGGGCAAGCCCCTCCTGCACCCCCCACAACCCCACTACTTAAATATACCAACTCCGAGATTGCACTACAGTGAGGAAAAGGGAAAGCTCCCATTCCATGCTGTATGCAGATCTCGGATGAGAATTTCAAGATTCCAAAACTTATATCATATGGTCTCAACCAAATGAAATTCAAAGGTTTGGAAATTCGACATTCTGAATGGAACCCTTATATTCACATCGTTTGACTTATTTTTAATAGCTGTATGTATGTTATTTATGTAATTTACACATGGAGAGTCATCGAAACTGGAGTCAAATTCCTACTTGGCCAATAAATGTGATACTGATTCTGATGATGGTTACTGGATCAGAAATAAAAATAATGATAATGTATCGGCAGAAAATGACACTTGTCCAGGGTGTGGATCCCCTTTGCCCAGTACACTTTAGAAAATGTGAGACTGCCCCAGAACCTTAGTCCTCTGGGAAACAGTGGTGATATGACTTTATGTAATTCAAGGGCTTGTCATGTCATGTTATAGGTTAGCTGTTTTTGCTGGGTGACATACTGACTAGTGGGAAGCAGATACTCATATATAAGAAGTGGATACTACAAATATCAGTAGTTGTGTGGGCTTATCTTACTTCTGAAGGGTGAAACCCCAGCTGCTTTTCATAGTTTCATAGGTTCATAGTTATATACTAGGCTAATGACTACTAGGGCCCTTATAAGCCTAGTCATGTAAGTCAAATGTGAGAAACTTAAAACTTGGGTTATTCAGAGAGAACAGAGATTCTGTAGTATCTTCAATTAAGTACCAATAGGTATAAGCAGATCTGCCAATATACATATTTGGCAAGCTATCAATAATGGGTGAACTGCCTTCATACAAGATTTAAAATTCAGCTAGCTATGTAGCTCCTAGTAAACTCATGTATCCCCATATAGTGGTATGTGGCCCATCCTTTCTATATTCATGCATTCCTAGTCAATTTATAGCTATGGTAAAGAGAAATACAACATGCAGACATTAATATAGCAATAACCCATGCCTGGGTGTGGGTAATGTTGGATTTACCCACAGTTGGTGTGGTTTGGTCACGGGGGCGAAGCCTGAGTGGCCAAACAAAGATAACTGCGGGAAAATCCAGCATTACCCACACCCAGAAGTGGGTTATTGCTATTATACAATGACATTATTTAAGAAAAAAAGAATTACTTTTCTTAAATAATGACATTGTATAATGCCTCCTTGCTGCCCTTCCGCAGCTGTCTGGTATTCTGTGGCAGTTCTGAAGTACTGCGCATGCGTATGCTTATGCAGTACATCAGAGCTGTGGGCAGAAGCAATGGAGAAAGCAAGATCTCCATTGCTTTTTACAAAGTGTCTTGCTATGTTAAAGGAGTTTAACATAGAGAGACAGCTTTAAAAAAAGCAACTGAGAATCTCCGAAGCTGTCTCGCTATGTTAAACCCATTTAACATAGTGAGACACCTTTAAAAAAAGCAACAGAGATAGGAAGATCTCTGTTACTTTTTTTAAAGCTGTCTCACTATGTTAAACTTGTTTAACATAGCGAGACAGTGTGTAAAAAGCAACGGAGATCTTGCGTTCTCCATTGCTATAAAAAAAGAGTTATACTAATGGAAAAAGTCCGGGCGACTTGACCTTTTTCCGTTACTATAACTCTGATTTACAGTGTGCATGCTGACCAATCAGCATGCACGTTTTGGAATATTAATGGGGGGGTCGTTGTATAATATAATTTTATAGGTCCTCTCTCTTGTATTTGTTTTATATCTTGTTTACATTTTCTTTTGTCACAGTTATCAGTTTTTTCCAAAATTAATATGGTAGCATTAATTTCTGACTGAGATCTTTAACTATAGGGTCTTAAATGGGGTGTTGTCAGTGTGATAGTTGCAAAGGAAGTCATGTTTGCTAAAGTACAAAATTAGACTTTTCTTGGCATTTATTTTCAGTCTATGCTTTTGGCACTATTTATTTCATATAGTCTCCAGGTGTCCTGTGGGGAGTTTATGATGGAACAAAGTTTGCATTCATCTGCAAACTTATCCATCCACAATCCCTTAAAATTAGCTTTCACCTCTAATATGTAAATGCCAAAGAGAAGTGGCCCAAGGACTGAACCCTGGAGCACTCCACTAGTGACAGATCTTTTGGAAGAGGTACAGCCACCCACCCTTACTTCTGTGCCCAGTTTTTTAGCCAATGTGCAATTCATCGAGTTACATATGAGTTAACACTGAGCTGGTAGAGATTATCTATGACACATGAGTGTGGGATGATGTTGAATGCCTTTCCAAGGTCCAGATAGGCAGTGCACACTGATTTTCCCTCATCTCTAGCCTCAGTGACCTTTCCAGAAAAGTCATCCTGGTTAAGTAGGCAGGTCCTGCACTGGATGTATACAAACTGGGTTGAGTCAAGAATTCGTATGTAACCTATATCCCTAGCTTTTACTTCCATAATAATCTTTTCCATAGCATTACAGATGAGAATGGTCAGGCTTATGAGTCTGTAATTACTCAAGTCCATTGAAGCCTCACCTTAGAGCAAGGGAAGGACTGCTACTTTCATCCACTCATCTAGCACAAAGCCAGTTTTGAGGTGAATGTCGAATAGCCTCTGTAGAGGGACTGACAATTCATTTTTCAAACTAGCCAGTAGACAGCCTGGTATGTTATCCAACCCCATAGATATAGTGTTCTTGGCCTTATATAGTACCTTGAGAACTTGTTCTTGGGAGATTTGAAGTAGACATAGATATCAGAACTGAAAATATTGGAGGGGAGAGAGGGGCCAAGTTGGAGCTGAATCTGTCTGCTCATAAATTAACTTTATCCTCTGGGTCTGAGTATGTGATCTAATTTATTCTTAGCTCTGCACAGTGCTGAGCATTGTGTCTGAGATTACTACCACAGTGAAAGAAGGCTTTGTGGTTATCTTTCACCTGGGTTGCTATTTGTATCTCAGATCTGGCTTTGGGTGATTAGTAGAGGATTTAGAGTTCCTTGCTTAGTTTTAGCTCCTTGAAAGTTAGAATTAATTTTGCTTGCATTGAGTTTTTATTTTTATTATTATTATTATTATTATTATTATTATTATTATTATTATTGTCTGTTTATATTGGGGTTCTGCAACAATTGTTTATTTTTTAATTTGACATTGTAGTTGTTCTTGAGGGGAACAAATACACCTATGCAAACTGTCAATGTGGAAGTTTTTTTTTTAATTTAATTGATGCTCTAAAATTGGTTATAGGTATAAATACATATGCATGTATGGTATGGCAAAACAACCAAGGTAGGGCTAGCCACTTAACAGTGTGAATATGGTCTCCAAATGATAATTAGTGTTGATGTGACAGCCTAAACCCATGCAAACAAAATGGAAAAAAGGGGGTTTATGGATGGATGGATGGATGGATGGATGGATGGATGGATGGATGGATGGATGGATGGATGGATGGATGGATGGATGGATGGATGGATCACTCAGTTTTAGTAGACTAACCTTCATGTAGTCTCTGAATACTGAGCTATTGGAGAATGCTTCTGCTTTCATTTTTAAGGTGAATGTGACTGACTTGTCATTGAATTTGACCAGAGAGGAGGTTACAATAGGAAGGGAGCAGAGCTGTCCCATATAAGTAAGGACCAAGTTCAGTGTGTTATCTCCCCTGGGTCAGGTGCAGAGTAACTGGTCCAATGAGTCTGTATTTAAGAAATTCAGAAATCTCTGGGCAAGCATGTTGAAAGTGGGATAATTGAAGTCTCCTAGGAGAATGGTGTTTGGCTTAATACATAAGGACTGCATAATGTTTAGGTAGGCAGTATGGGGGGAGGTGGACATAGCAGGGTCCTGTAGTTAGCTGTGATGTGATAAGGGGTTTTGTTTTTGATTAGTTGGACCTGGAAGAGTTCCAAGTTATTGAGCCTGGAGGTTAGATTTCTTTTAAGAATAGAGATGCCTCCAACTTTAATGCCTACTTATAATGTGGTAGGCCTTTACAAGTTAGGAGATTTGTTGTTGGTAAGTTGGATGTTAAGGAGTTCCAAGTCATCTTGTTTAAACAGTCTAGAGGTTAAAACAATAAAACAAAGAATACTCCACAGGATAAATGCTTCATTGTAGAAAGAAATAATGCACAGTAAGCCACATCAAAAGGCAACAATGAAACAACCAGGCAGTTCCTTTTCTTCTTTGTGCATAAATTCATTATCAACAGCAATAGATTTGGTAAGCGCTTTCGCTAATAAGCTTCATCAGACCATCTAACAAAACATCAAACAACCCCTACATATATAAAATTAATTGTCCAATCACATTCATGCCTCAATTAATCCATACAAAATTTTTAAAAAGATAGTATTAAAAACTTTCACCAATACAATTTTTAAAACATGACATCATTAAAAAATAAGTCAATTCATAATAATATATGGGTAAGTATTTATCTTATTTCTGCACCCTCCATTTTTTAAGTAATGGTTTGATGGATGCCCTTTCATTCAATCCTTTCCCCGTCAGCTCTAAGGATGATAATCCAATTTGTCTCCCTATATTCTGTATGGTTCCTAATGTCACCTTCCCTTATATGTGGTGTTATAACCTCCAAAACTCTGATATTAAACTTATGTGTATCCCGTCTGTATAATGTGTTTCAAGAGTGCATTGTTGTCTATCTTCTTCCTAACATTATACATATGTTCCCTTATCCTGTCTTTAAAAACCCTGTTGGTCTTCCCCACATAAAATGAGTGACAGGATTCACATTCCGCAAGATATATGACATTTGATGTCATACAAGTAGCTGCAGCATGAAACATAAACTCTCTCTGGAGATCTGGATGAAAAAATGTATTGGAGGTATTAATCAGTGAAGAAAAATTACATTTACCACAGGGTTGTGTTGAACATTCTTCACCTTGAAAATCTTTAGCCCTCTTGTTATAACAAAGGAGTCTTTTTAATTCTTCCTGTTTTTATACAGGATCTAGGTCTTTGTTAGATGGTCTGATGAAGCTTATTAGCGAAAGTGCTTAGCGAATCTGTTGCTGTTGATAATAAGTCTAGAGGTTACATTTATTTATTTATTTTTTTAAGAATATAGAGACATCTCTAGCTTTAATGCTTACTTCTAATGTTGTAAATGTTGTGGGCCCTTACAAGTTAGAGGTCTTGTTTATGGTAAGTGGGACATGCAGGAATTCCAAGTCATTATCTTGTCTAAAGAGCATGGAGTTTAGATTTTTTTAAGACTATAGACACCTCCAACTTGCATACTTCTAATGTTGTGGGCCTTTACAAGTGATAGGAATTGAAGCCTGCCACTGTTTCTTACTGTAATTGGTACACCTTGTTTGCTGTAGCATAGACTAGATCCAGGCCTGCTGAATCTAGTTTTGTTTGTATGCGTGTTATTTCCCTGAAAAGCTAATTCCACCTAAAACGTGGCTTTTCAGTGCTTCTGTGGATCCCTAGCGATATCTGCATTGCTTACTATACATATTTCCTTGTTTCACTTGAAAGAAAGTTACTGTTTGTCTTTTTTGCATTTAAGTTACCTGGCACTTGCTCACTAAAGCAATTATATAAGTCAGTACTAAAAAAATAAAAGCACTACACCCTCACAAACTCCCCCTGGAGTACCTTGCTCCCCAATGGCCATTTTTTTCAATTATAAAGAAATTCTCAATACTATTTTAGCATGTCCAAAGGTCAGTTGTCAATCTCCTCTCCAGTCCAGCTGGTGAATCTGGGAATCTTGAGGCAATGTTACAACTGCCTCATGTACACAGACAACCCTCTCCTCCTCCCAACAAATTCCAACACATGTGAGAGATGCAACCATATAGCCAAACTGGAGGCTAAGCTCTCTCAACTCTGTACTGGTGTAACCAGTCAGGAGGAGAAGGAAACCACACTCACTACAATTCCAGTCTCACATAGACCTACCACGACAGCAAACCAAACACATAAACTCACAAAAACATACTTGGAGGCTCTAAATAAAAATCTGCCTAAGCAGTAGAGACCTCCAAAGCAGACACCCAAGCAACCGCTACCCCAAAACAAAACACATGCAACACATAGCTCACAAAGCCAGTGTGCCGAACAGTCACAGCCCTTAAGGCTAAACAACACACCTGATACACTTGTAATAGGTGACTCTATCATCAGGCACACTGAAGTCCCGCTCACCAGGCTGAACAAGGAGAAGGTCACAGTGAGCTGCCTGTCGGGTGCTAGGATCCGTCACATAACACAAGCACTCAGGTCACTCCAAGGCAAGTACAAATATGACTCAGTCATTGTCCATGCTGGTGTGAATGACCTGAGATGTACCTCCCTGGACTACATGAAAAGAGACATAGAGGAGCACTCTGAGCATGTAGCCCAAGCCGGTATGACCCTGACATTGAATAGCATCTTACCCTCACCAAGAATGATGCCACAGTATGAAGACAAGATTATCAATTTCAACAATTGGCTTAAGTATTGGTGTCATTCAAAGGGGATCCAATGCCTGTCAGCCTGGGATGACATGCTCGACAAGCCACGATGCTTCGCTAGGGATGGCTTGCACCTCTCACCCCTGGGCTTTCGGATATTGGCAAAGGCTCTTGCTACCCCCATAGTGCCTTTTTTAGGCAAGGCTCAAAAGACCAACCCACCTCCACAGGTATCACAAGGAATAAGAAACTAAGAGTAATACTACTCAATGCCAGAAGTCTAAACCTCAAGATGCACGCACTCGAAACTCTCCTTAGCATGGAGAACATTGATATCTGTGCCGTAACAGAAACCTGGTTCAAGGCTCTCGAGAGCACCCCAGCACTACCAGGTTATACCTCATACCATGCTTTTCGGCCCCAAAACTTGGACCAAACCACAAAAGGAGGGGGAGTATCAATATTCGTCAAAGATACCCACACCTCCAGATTGGTGGCACAGCACAAAGCATCAGAGACTATCCATGTGCAACTAACAGTGGGTAAAACTGCCTTCCAGTTTATAGCCTGCTACAGACCACCCTCCCAAACCCAGGAACCCCACTCGGCCTTCCTGAGAACACTGGAAAATATGAAGGTCTCTCCAAACACCATTATATTGGGTGACTTCAACTACCCAACCATAGACTGGGAGCATTACTCTAGCTCCAACACCCTAGCCCAAAGGTTCCTAGAATTTATAAACTCAAATGCTATGGAACAACTTGTTACCACTCCCACAAGAGGGGAAAACATACTGGACCTGATCATCATCAACATGGGGATTCTATGCTCCAGACCAGAAGTGTATCCCTCACTGGTAAGATCAGACCATAAACTAATATCACTGGATATTCACATCCCGCCCCACCCCATGCCCAGAAAACCACAGTGAAAAACTTATCTAAAGCAAATTTCACACTCCTCAAAACCGAGAAAGAATCCTTCAAAGCCCCCGGGCCTGTGGATAATACGGCCCAGACCACAAAATCCTTTATAAACGCATTCTATGAACACCTTCAGGAATGCATGGATCATGCAATCCCAAATAAAACCAAGACCCAATCCTCCAAAGGCAGACGTCCTGTCTGGTGGACCCCAGCCATAAACAAACTATACAATAGAAGGAGGAAGCTACTACATGATAGAGCAAAATCGCAAAAAGGGAAGGCATCTCTGATCAGTATTAGCAAAAAACTACGGGCACTCATAAAATTGTCTAAGGCCAGCTTTGAGAGAAAAATTGCACAGGACACTAAGGATAATCACAAGGCTTTCTTTAGTTATGTTAGGAACCTGGGTGGGAATTCCCAGATATGCTCAGAATTTGTCCAAAATGACAGAAAATACACCGAACCCACAGACATTGCCAACATCCCAGCTGACAGGTTCAGCGCAAACTTCTCCCCCACCTCCCCACCAAAAGGGCTAATATCTATCTCAGCAGAGTACTGCCCCCCTGACATCTCAGATGCTCAGGTAAGAGCTGCCCTCTCCAAAGCAAGAAACACAGCAACAATGGGACCAGACAGTGTCCCGGGCTGTGTCCTACATGAACTCCAAGAAGAGCTAAACCCAAACCTAAAACTACTGTTCAATCTCAGCCTTACTACAGGATATGTACCCAAAGAGTGGCGTACAGCAACAGTGGTCCCTCTCCACAAAGGTGGTGCCTCAACGGATCCTGGAAACTATCGCCCCATAAGTCTCACTAGCTTGGTCTGCAAAGCTATGGAAAGGATCATCATGGACCTCATAAATAAAGATATTGGGGACCTACAGACACTGGATCCTACCCAGTTTGGCTTTGTTAAGGGCAGATCCTGCCTCTTAAACCTGGTTGATTTCTTTGAAACAGGCACCAAGGCCATTGACAAGGGGAAGGTGGTCCACACAGCCTACCTGGACCTCGCAAAGGCCTTCGATACAATACCCCACTCGGGAATTATAGTTAAGCTCACCAGCTTAAATATAAACCCCTATGTCACTAGATGGGTTGCAAACTGGCTCAAGGACAGAACCCACATGGTTAGAATAGCTGGAGCCATGTCAGACTCCAAACCAGTTACAAGTGGCGTCCCACAAGGCTCAGTCCTGGGAACTCTCTTGTTTGGTATATATTTCTCGGAGGTACAGGCCAACATGATAGGACTGTGGCTGACCAAGTTGCAGATGACTGCAAACTGGGCCATAATAGACTCTCCAGCCAACACAAGCATCCTCCAAAAGGGCCTCATAGAAACAGACAACTGGTGCCAGAGCCATGGCCTCAAGCTAAATACCAAAAAGTGTATAGTCATCCCCTTTGGCAAAAACAAAGTGCCCACAAATTACCACATAGGTGGTAATCCATTAAGTACAGAAGAAGTAATTAGGGACCTGGGGACCCAAGTTGATAGCAATCTCATTTGACAACCACATGGCCAAAGTGGTTAGAAAAACATTTTATATAGCCCACCTAATCATGAAGGGATTCACATCTAGATCAGGAGGTCATCGTGCCTCTTTACTCATCCCTCATCAGGCCCATAATTGAGTACAATGCCCCTTTTGGGATGTACCTTACCAGACACCTGCAGCAACTGGAAAGACCCCAAAAGTACCTCACCAAGAGGATCAAGGGGCTCAAACAGATGCCATATGCTGCCCAGTTAAAGAAACTCCAGCTCTACTCAGTGGCATACCGCCTGCTCAGAGGTGATCTGTACCTGACGTATAAAGCCATGTCCAACCCGACATTAATGGACATGCTGCACCTCAGAAAATCCAAATCCCATCGAGCTACGTGTTCGAGGGACTTGAACCTCAGCACTGAAATAAATAGGACATGCTGGAGGGACAGATTCATAACCCAGAGGCTCCCTTCACTCTGGAATAAAATCCCAGTCCAGGTTAGGCAGAGTCCCTCATTGACTCTCTTCAAGAGGAATCTTGATGCGTGGATGGGAGATTGTAGGTTTACGCCGGGTATCACTTCTGTGTCACTGTTAGACAGAGGCACAGTATACTAACCTCGAAAAAGGGCATTGCAAAATTAATTTAAAATGGGTGGCGAAAGCCATACACACTCTGGCTAGGCTTGTAAATGCCCTAGGGCAGATAGCCTAGTATGAACCTATGAACCTATGAACCTATGAACCAGGTCTCTGTGATGATGTATGTATCTACATTTTCCAGGGTAAGTAGTGTGTGCAGGGTGTGGAGTTTTTTGTTAAGGCTCTTAGGATTGAGAACCAATACCTTAAAGTTTTGCTGATTCTGTTTAGTTATGTTGTAAGCATTAGAAAACTGATCTTGCCTAAAAAAAGCACTATGAGGCTGGTGGAAAATGGTATATCCAATAATCTAAACCTTGGGGAGGAGGTGCAGGCTGTGCCTGACAAAGCAGTTTAGACTGTCTACCATCTGTTCAAAGGCTGTTGTATATTGTACTCCCTTAGAATGACACCAGAATTCAAGCCAGTTGTTGAGTCAATTATCTTTTGTTCACAATGTGGCATCATTCTTGGTGATGGTAAAATATCACTGAAGGCTCGGTTCATACCTAACTCAGAGACATATTCTGAGAGCTCCATTATGTCTCTTCTCATATAGTCCAGGATGGTATGGCTTAACATAGCCTAAGTCATTTATACCCAGATATACAATGACTGTGTTTTATGTGTACTTGTGGTGCAAGGATGTGAGTGCTTCTGTGATGTAATAAATCCTGGAACATGACTGGTAACTGACCATGACCCTCACTTTGCATAGCTTGGTGAGTGGTGCATCTGCGTGTCTCACTGTGGTATCACTTATGATGAAGATATTGCTATGTGTGATGGTTTGTCTAATGAGCTTTGGGAAAATGTCCATGTTTGTGAGGTTGCTGAGGGTAATTGTTTCTTGAGTTACATTTATGAAGCCTCTGTGGTTTATATAGGTTATTTCTAAGGGCCTCAGCATATGTAGTACTTTGCGCTTGGTCTGAGATGTTTGACATTTGTTTAGGGTGGTGTTATGTTATGCTGACAATCTGCTTGTTATAAGCAGTGGCTTTGTGTGAAAGTTTTGCTTCCAGTAATATTATATAACTACATCTCTCACACACTGTGGCAGACTCTTTAAGTAGAAGGCGGTTATTAATAAATATAAGATAATTGTGACAGTGTCTCGGGGTTCCCACTTCAACAACCAAGCTGGCTACAGAGACAGTTGGAAAGTGCAGCTCTATGGTTCCAGTTAATTACAGTCATAGGCTGGAAGGGGAGTAATGTTTATGAGATTAAGAGTTGCGTATCTGGAGTGTTATCTGTCTAAAATGAGCAAGAGGAACAAGCCACCTTGCATAAACACAGTGTTTTTCACATAGTGTCTTCTAAGTACACTGAGACTTTCTTCAGTAGGTTATATAGATAAAGTTACAGTTAAAAGCAGAGCTGGATCTAGCACTAGATGACCTAGGCAGTTGCCTAGGGCCAATGATGGATGGGGGAGGGGGGTGATACAAAATAAAATCTTATGTAAGTAAACCAAGCCTGAAGACTTCTGTAAACACATCAGGGCTTTACAACAATGTGGGAGAATTTTCCAGAAACCTCAGTGTTAGGCAATGTCCTAATGTAAATTGTGGGAGATTTGATTTAAGATTTCAGAGCAACCAACAAATGGAGATTTAGTTCCATTAATTTGTGTTCAGCAAATTGATCATAGCTGAAGCAATGTGTGTGTGTGTGTGTGAGAGTGTGTGTGTGTGATTGTGTGTGTAATGCCCCAGTTAGGGGAGACTATCTATTTTAGTGACTTTGCACTGAATCAAGCTCTGAGCTTTGATTATTAGCAAGGAAGTGCCGTAAACATCCACACCAACGGCCAGGTGTCCTTTAATTTAATCATTATTATTATCAATATTGTTATTATTATTATTTTCTGTTCTGTGAATTACTAATGATTACAGTCTGTCAATGTCAGTCAAGCAGTCTTAGAGTTATGTTTTTTCAGTGTCAGTGGTGCCAACAGGTAGCATACTTGCCTTTGGTCCAGAAGACTGTTGGTTCTATTCCCACATCAGGTAGATTGATTGCTGAGACTGTTGTACAGCATAAAGGGTTGGAGTGTGCATGTCCTCCTTTGGATGAGATGACTAGTAACTATGGCCATGTTGTTGGTTTGTCAGCCATTCCTGTTGCATACCATTTTTTTAGATGAAGCACAGAAATGCAAAGTTATTTGTTAGCAGCAATCTCTTCATTAGTTACAGCCCTCTGTAATGTGGAATTATTCAGATGACTTTTACTTCTGCAGAGTCTGTGCATATTGACTGATACTGGTAGATTATAATGACGCAGTCTGAGTGGCCTTTTATGGTTGAAATGTTTTGAAATGGGTAGCTTTGTCATTATTGCTTCATATGTTTTGTTTCACTGCTTACTGGAAAACTGTTCAAAACTACAGATTTAAAATATATTCCAACAGAAGGTTTTGTATTAAACAAAGAGTATAATTTAATACAATCAGAATGGTGAATCTAAACATGCATTTATGGTTCGTCTTAAAAATGTGTGCAGAGTGTCCATGGTTTGAAAACAGCCAAAAGGTGTACTTAATCTGCCACTGGCCAGTTGCATTTTCTATGAATGTGGGTTTCAATCCAGTTTCAATGAATGTGAGTTTGAAGGGCAGAGAAATTTGCTGTTGCTCATGCTAAGTTTGTTTTCATTGTGAGAATGTATTGTTTTGTGTAGCAAATAGCTATCAGTATGTGTGCTTTAACATTTGAAATTAGAGTTTTCAATTAAATCCAAATATCTGTAATCATTGTAGAAGTAAAGAAGAAAAATAGTGTGTAAACTGACAGGTCTGAACAGTGTTTTATGGTAATGGGGAGAGAGAAAGAGAGAGGTAATGAGACATGAATGGCTGCTGGGCAGTAGCACTTTGGGGGCAGGGATGCTGGGGGGCAGAGATGTGGAGAGGGGGGCCTGATCTATTACACTACCTAAGGCCTATTCGACCATGATCATAGGATCATAGGAGGTTACTAGGCTAATAGCCCTGGGGCCCTTACAAGCCTAGCCAAGAGTTTATCCCCAAAAAAGAAACCTCAGTCAGCACCTGTCACCCATGTCAATGAAGGACAAAGGTGGAACCCCCTGGAGCAAATTTATAGCTCCCTATCCAGTCATCAAGGTTGAGCTTGAAGAGGGTCAGTGAGGTACTATGACATTTATGGGAAGTCTATTCCAGAGACGGGCAGCCTCTGAGAGACAAACCTGTCTCTGCAACAGGTTTTGTTGATCTCGCATATTAGATTTAAGTCTATCGAGCAGATAATGTGTGAGGAATTAGACTTACAGATATGAAGCATCTATTGTAGAGCAGGGTCCGATATTGCCTTGTAGGCGAGACACAGATCACCGCTGATCAATCTGTATGATACTGAGTAGAGTGATAGTGATTTGCGCCTGTCTGCACAGGACTGGTGTCGGAGGCCATAGATTCTCTTTGTGAGGTATTTGTGTGGCCTTTCCAATTGGTGCAGATATCTGGAGAGGTATATACCAAATGGGGCATTATACTCAATTCTAGGCCTAATGAGGGAGGAGTACAGAGAGGTTATAGCCCATTTTTTTCTGGATGCAAACCCTTTACTTAGGAGATGAGCAAAGTAAAAGGCTTTTCTGACCACTGCTGCCACATGATAGACGAATGTGAGATTGTTGTCAACCTGAGCACCCAGGTCTCTCACCACAGATTGTGTGCTTAGGGGGTTGCCATTGATGTGGTAATCAGTAGGGGCCATGTTTTTGCCGAATGGTGTGATAATACATTTTTTTGCATTTAACTTAAGGCCATGACTTTGGGACCAGTTATTTGTTGCTGTGACACCCACTTGCAGTATTGTAACATCATCTGGGGAGTCATTGACAGCACCCAGCTTACAGACATCAGCAAACTTGGTCAGCCACAGGCCCTTTGTCTTTGCCTGGAGTTCTGAGAAGTAGATGCCAAAGAGTAGGGGTCCCAGGACAGATCCCTGGGGGACACCACTAGTGACAGGTCTGCTGTTGGAGGTGCTGGCATCTATTTTGACCCTGTGGGTTCTATCAGTGAGCCAGTTGGCCACCTGCCTGAAGAGATAGGGATTTACACTAAGTTGTGTTAGCTTTTTGAGGATGCCCAAGTGGGAGATGGTGTCAAAGGCCTTGGCCAAGTCAAGGCAAACTGTATGTACTTATTTTTCCTCATCCAGGGCCCTGGTAGCAGTCTCAAAGAAATCAAACAGGTTCAATAGCAAGATCTGCCCCTGATGAATCAAAATTGGGTGGGTCAAGTTCTTGGAGATTGCATATGTCCTTGTTTATTAGATCCATAATAATACACTTCATGGCTTTACAGATAAACTTGTCAAGCTAATGGGGCAATAATTTCCTGGGTCAGTAGTGGCACCACCTTTGTGCAAGGGTATGACAATGGCAGTTCTCCACTCTGCTGGAATGAAGCCTGTAATTAGGCTGTGGTTGAATAGGGTGCTCAACAGTGAAGCTAGTTCTTGCTAGAGATGGTGCAAAATACTGCATGGAATACTATCAGTTCCCATGGAAGCTGTGTTCTTTGCCACAGATAGGGCCTTTAAAACTTGATCTATGCAGATGTGAGGTGTGGGACAAGTATCAGTGATGTGGAATGGGCCTTTGGTGAGATAGAGGATAAAGTTTGCACTGAATCTATCAGCTAGCAGGTTGGTTAAGTCAACAAGATCAGTGTAAGCAGTACCATTAAGTACTAGTTTGGAACAAACCTGGGCTTTGCCATGGAGGTTCCTGATGTAACCGAAGAAGGTTTTGTGGTTTCTCTTTGTTTTGGGGGCTAGTTTCAACTCATAATTGAGGTTTTCACTAATTTGCTTGTTGAGACTGAGGAGGGAGTTTTTCCAATTTGGAATTTGTTCCTTTTTACCCTTGGACACCAGTTTCTTCCTTTTGTTGTAAATCCTGTTGATAGAGGATGTCCACCAGACAGGTTTGTGTTTCCTTGAGGAGCAGGTTTGAGTTCTGTTGGGTATGGCTGAGTCCATACAGGTGTGATCCAGCTCTGGTTCTAAGTACTTGCATCTATAAAGCGCACAGTTAAATGTGGCTACACAATGTGCAGTGCTACACAAATGCAGGCAACTTACAGTAGCACAGAAATGCAAAAATATTTAAAATGAGTCCACTGTCCTATAGCAAGACAGCACTATTTAAGCTTCTATAAGTAATCAGAGGCTTTGAATTGACTTAGTTGTTATTCTGCTCTCACTAAAGATTAAACCAAAGCAAATCTGACTCAGATCACAAGAAATGCCAAAAATAAGTGCAGGGCTACTTTAATAACTCAGCAAGAAATTCAAATGACTTATCCAACGTGTTTCTAGGTTGCTGCTTAGTCGATGTAGTATGGTTATTTGGCATTGAGCAGCTTTGAGCAAATGGGTACAAGGCTGCACAGATGCACAGAAATACAAAAAAATTCAAATGAGCCCAAAGACCAATAGCAGGACAGCATGATTCAATGTTCTGCAAGCAATCAGAAGCCATGGAATGGCTTAATTCTTCCTCTATTCCCACTAGAGTTTAAACCGGAGGAATTTATTCATTTATCATGGAAATTAATAAGCAGGTATAATAAAATATCAATCATCTTATGTAAAAATCTTTTACATTTTTTGCTTCTTTTTCCTTAGCTGTTAACGTACTTGAAGAAAGTACACTTCAGAGACAAAACTGGAGATGAAATATTCTTTGACATAAATGGTGACCCTCCAGCTGTTTATGATATTCTGAACTGGCAAGTTAGTGACAGCGGATTATCAAGGTATGTTGAAGTTGGACGATATAACACCAGCGCCAGCCCTGACTTGGTTATCGATGAACATCAGATCAAATGGAACGGAGGTCACACCCAGGTAATAAGCTCTCATCTCTTTCTTATATATGATAGTGGACTGGGGTAACTACCATGACCTGTATGTTGTAGGTGTGCTCCTAACACATGCACCTGCATACTCTGTAACTATGAGCAAGTCATAATGTCATCAGCCATCACAGGTCCCACCTGAAAACAGGCATTGATTTATACTGGGTATTACTAGGCTGATAAAAACTATAACAGAATTAAATAATGCAGAGCAGACAGCTACACAGGTAGCATTGATAATTCCCCAACTAGCTAAACAGACATGCCGTTGAGATGACCAAACTGGTACATGTGATGCAAAGCTTTTAATTAAGAAATGACAATATTTTATTAACATATTGAAAAGTTTGTGATTTGGCCTGTCTCAGATTACCACATGCTGATCTCATTAATAAATATTTAGTATTAAACAATTATGCATGCAAAGTGCTCTTTAATCTCTTTGTGTATTGCTAATGTCTGGTAGTAGCTCCAAATATTTAAATAGCAATATATTTCATGTTACAAATGCATTTGCAAACACACATATATCTATCTAGCTATAGCCATATCTATCTATCTATCTATCTATCTATCTATCTATCTATCTATCTATCTATCTATCTATCTATCTATCATAGGTTAATAGGTGTGTACTAGGCTATGGCCCAGGAGCCTTTACAAGCCTAGCCCATAGGATTGCCCTTGCATCGTGCCACCTGACCTTAGTTCCCAGTGCCTCTGTCAAGAAGAGCCACTGGAGTGATCCCCGGGGTGAATTTTCTATTTCCCATCCACTTATCAAGATTTCTCTTGAAGAGGACCAGTGAGGCACTCCTGTTGACATGTATGGGAAGTCTATTCCAGAGCATGGGCAGTCTCTGGGTTAAGAATCTGTCCCTCCAGTTTGTTCTGTTGATTGTGGTAATGAGGTTGAGGTCCCTGGAGCATGTAGCGTGGAGGGATTGGGATTTCTTTAGCTGTAAAATTTCGAACAGATTTATTTATCTATTTGTGTCTCTGTTCCTATCCATCTATCTGTAAATATGGCTGCAAAAATATGTTTTTTCATACCAGTTATGGGATTTGTTTCTAGAATAATTATGGCTAGACTATGTGGGCAATTGACAATGCTGGAAATATTACTTACTTTTAAAAGGTAACCTATAATTTAAAATCTATGTGCATGGAAGTAATAACTATACTGTTGCAGTACTTCAGAGTCAGGGGGAATCCTCAGTTTTCAGTCAGAACCCCATTATTAGTTTTAGTATAGCTAGTATTCAGGGTTGTAGTGGTTCAGTTCCCCCCAACAAAGGGATGCAGGACAACAGTGTGAATCTGAAAAAGGACTTCATAGTTTGGGTGCATTTCATCTCATTATAAGACCCACTGTAAGAATCAAATTTACTATAATGTCTGCCCCATAGTTGCAGATGAGCATAACATTCTTTGTCTGATTCCATTTGTTTAAACTTTCAATCAATTGTGTTTTACAAATTTTATTTCGTAATTTTATCCTTAATGTACTTAGAACTTCATCAGAGTAACATAGTCATTTCACCCAACCCATCTGATATACCCCGTCAGTTCTCACCAGTCAGAAACACATATAAAGCACACACCCAGATCAGAGGAAATAGAGATGTTAACATTCAAATCTGGTGTCACTCAGGAATTTAATCTTATTTGCCAGTGTAATTCTCTGGGTTTTCCCAGTTGTCACCTCTTATATCTCTTGCAACTTTTTCAACAATAGAGCTCACTTTTTATAGATAAGACTTGAGCATTTAGACAAAGAATTATTCACATCCTTACCTTTGTCACTGTATGCATGTTGATATATACATTGCTGAAGATCCATGAATAATATTGAGAGATTTATATAAACACTGAGTCATTACCCTCTTTACTAATTAACATTTTGTTAGTGAACACACCTTCACTGTTTAGCCATAATCTGCTTGAAATGTTTGTGTCCAGGCAATGGTGTAATACCATACATTATTAATTTACCGTGCCTTTTGTATAACATGTTCCTTGACATTGGAATCTACCAGATAAAGGCTGTTGAAAAACAGGGGTAAACTTTTCTGACCGTCCTCCCTTTATTTAATTTATATCTGTAAAATATGAATGAACATCACCACCCTAAATTATGAAAATAAAATCATGTAACCTATCCCATAATCCTTTTCTAGCTGATAAAGATATAGAAGCATAAACATTCCCTTTAATTTCCACATCAATTATCAGAGCCCTCAATATGTCAATAAAATTAACATGAGAATGTGTATGTGGTACAAATGACCCAATTTATTTACTTTCAAAAAAATTAATATGTGCTAGTTTTTCCACATCTACATGTATAACATCCTGAACTAAGCAAATATCACCTTTAAATGTCTTCACCCATTGTAATTCTTCATTTACACATAGGAATTATTCAACTATTGACATTGTGGTTGAGTATTTTTATGTTTGTGGTTGTTCCTTTCCTTGAGCCATCTCTTCCTTTTAAGTTTATCCACCATCATTTGCTGCTGCTTCCTTTTCACTGCATTAATTTACCTGCAGTACTGAAATTGTATTAGGTAGAAGAAATTAATTCTCATGAGCACGTTCCTCAATTCTTAAGTTCGGCAGTGTCCTCCTGTGAAAGCTCATTGTGTTCTGAATCCAAAACTGAAGTGATAACAAACTTTCACTACGCAATTTTTCAGTGTCTTTCCAATTATTCTTTGGGCAGACAACCCAGATGTGATCTTTGCCCTACATCTTGTACATTTCTTAACATAATTGTATTTCTTGTGCTCTGAATGCAATTTTTGCATAATAATATAGGAAGATTTCTTTTAAAATACTCCAATTTTCCACGTAAATATTTTTTAGGCTGGCCAGGATGTTACAACACACATCAATTATTTTTATTTATTGATTTTCCTATATGCTTAAGTTGATCATTGCCTGTTAATTGTTCAATAAATCCTTCACATACCTCTGCCTAAATTCCCCATTGAACACTAAATTTGTATATATTACTTGCACAGCTTCACAACACTTTAGCAATCTAGTTTGCAGATCTTACTCCTTTCAAAACATATCTCAATTCCATATATGAACTTACATCATATATTTAGACTGAGATCATATACTGTAAAAGAAAACCATAGTACCTTCAGTTTCCTTTTGTTGAAATTATGCACTACAGTTTGCAATGCTGCTTTGGACTATAGACGCAATCTTATATGGATTCTGTAGATAAATGAATAAGTTCCTCATGTGGTGAATAGATAGTTCAATGCAGAAACTACTTTATTCCAAAAAGAATAACAACCATTGGGATGCCATTTACAAATACCTGAAGTGAAGAAATGTCTGCTACTCCAACAAGTTTTAGTTCTGCAATCTCCCAACCATTCTACACTCTATTCTACGATGCACCACTTGAAAGAAGGTGACTTTGACTACTTGATATCACCTTCTGTTACTGAAGAATAGTTGGTGGAAGTGACCTATTACTGAATTCCATGACAGACTCCATGAATAAAGTTGAACAACTTAATTGCAAAGGCAAATCCCAGTCAGAGGTAAATTCATTAAACTCTGCCAAATGAACATATCTTTATTTTTTGTTCCCAGTATTTAACCATTGTGTATCAATAATATTGTCAATCACTGAGTGAGCAAATAACTTTAGTAACTGCTAATACTAAGACCACCAGATTCCAGTTCTGTCATTCTGCTCTTTAACTCCTCTACCTTGAAGCTGACATTAGTCGTGAAGAGTAGTTGAATTTCCACAGTGCCCTGGCCAAGTTACCCCTAGACAGTATAAATGCCATATTGGGTTTTCCTTGAAAGGAATACACTGTCTTACTAGGACTACCTGGACAACACACACACACACACACACACACACACACACACACACACACACACACACACACACACACACACACACACACACACACACACACACACACACACACACACACAATAAATAAATAAAAATAAAAACTAAGGCACATAAGTGTGTGAAGTACAGATATTATCATACACTCAGGGACTGAAAAGCACTTGGCCTTTGAGCAGTGCCTCTCAACACTCCTGGGTATACAATAATATTTTTGTCATGTACATCTTGTGTCTTACTGTATATATACATATGTGTATGGGTCTACTTCAAAATATCAAAATACCAGAATATCGAATCCCATTTCACTAAGATGAAAACAGAGAAACGTCACTTAATCGAATTGTTGCATCATCAATAATGATTCAAGGGAAAGGAACTACGTGGCCACCATGGAGGTATTTGGCATTTTCCCTGCTATATTGCGATCTCTAAGTTGGTATGTTTAGTTGGGCAGGTGTGGGGGCACAGCCTCCTCATCAGGGGGTGTGGATGGTGAAGCCCCCTCAGTTTGGTGGGTTTGATTTACTTCATTATGTGTAGTTTGTCCATGGTGGCCAAGTAGTTCCTTTCCTGGGCGTCATTTTCATTTATGTAACAGTTCAGTTAAGTGAAGTTTCGCCATTTTCATCTCGAAGAAATGGGAATCATTATCTGGTATTTCAATATTTTGAAGTAGACTGTTGAATATATATATATATATATATATATATATATATATATATATATATATATATATATATATATATATGTGCGTGTGTGTATTTGTGCAAGGAGGTAACATTCAAGAGCTAATGTATTATAATCCATATATAAAGAACCTAGGAAAACACATTATAAAAAAAAATTATAGACATCTCTTGACAAAGTCTATATGGGAAATGTGTATATTTTTTCTCAAGAACATACAAGCTCTCCAACAGACTGTCTTTAAAACACACATAATACTTTGCATTATGCATTTAGGTCAAAAACATAATCCCATAGTTAAAAACAAGATATAGTTTGCCCATTTTGGGGGAACTCATTAATAGAACATAAGTGAAAAATGTAATGATACTTTCATATACTCACCTTATAAAACTCTTGATGTTCATTCTGTTTGAAGCAAGTCCCAAATAAAGTCCAAGACAAAAAAAAGTCCCCACAGCATGTACGTATAGGACAAAACCATAAAGGTATTTGAAAAGCAGAGTACCATCTATGAAAAAAAAAACACCTCTTTTGATGAAAGCATCCCATGGGACATATGTAAATTACTCCTTAAGGGCAAACAAATGTTCCAGCACTATATGTCTACTATGCATATACATATATACATATGGGATTCAGAAACGTTACACAGCTGCATAAAGGCAAAATAGCACAGTCAAAGTAGTGAAACCTGGCCCAAAGCTGGCTAACAATGTATTAGGATGATGTTGTACAACAGATACACTAACAGTATTCGCTATCAAAATTTCATAGGTTGGATAATGACTAGCATTGTACAATGTAGATCATGTAACCCAATAAGCCCAGTAGCATGCATGTAGTATGCATATGACAATGCATGTTCACATGCACATAGTCACACCACTATGAGCAAAGCTGAGGGCCCATGTAAGAGCTACACAGCAACATCTGGTAATTGGTGCAGATGATTAATGGCTGTTGATGTGCAATTTCCTGTGGTCTAGACATCCGGTGTTTGATTCCCTCAGCCTCGATTGGATAACCGCTTGATTCTGAGCAAGTCACTTAACCAGACTCAGATTCTGGGCTGAGCCAAAGGAAAAACAAGGTCCATGGGGATCAGTACTACTTTTAAGAGAGACCAAGCACTTTATACATCCTGTAACAGGACGTGAAGTCCTACCCCATTTCTATGCTGACTGTAGGAGCACTTCTTTAGTTTATTTAGCTACCTGTTGTAATTACTCTAGTTTGTATGTGGGGAAAAACACAAGACAACTTAAGAAAGGGATTTTGGAACATGCTGGGATATTCATAAGAAGTTAAAAACTAATGCATTAGCCTGTCACCATATCAGTAAAAGACACTATAGATTTTGTTTTAGAGTTTTACAATTGGTTGAGTCTGATATTAGAGGTGGGGATGTGAATAACAAAATAGAAAAGACCTAATTTAAAGTGCATTTTAACCCTCCAGGCACATAAAAAAACAGGTCTAAATACTACTGTTCCTTTAAAACCTGTCCTCAAAGACAGGTGGGTATGAGATGTTCTAATTACTTTTAATTATGTTTGATTGTCAATATTATTTAAACTCAGTATTGCTCAGTTTTGTATAGTCTGAAGAAGTGGTAACCCGACAAAAGCACTCATCATCATTTAATAAAGTAGCTGTGTTTTTACGGCCTTGTTGGTTGGTTTTATTTCTTTTTTGGACAGTTTATTAGTATATTTTAACCAACCTTTAGCCAAGAGGATTTGCAGTTTTTGTTGAGAATAACAAAATACTAATCTATTAGGTAAGTATAATCTTATATTTTCTATCCTGCCTTCCATAGGAATGGAAGTATATAAATAGTCAACATCAACCTTTTATATAATAGTGACATTGATATGGCCATCTATAAATTTTATCACATAGTCATACCTAGTTTATTCTACTTATCTGGTATCCTCGAAATTCAAAACAAATGTTTATAGTTCTCCAGGACTTATAGCTACAACACATAGTCTGATAATAGAACTACCACCTGTTTTGTCTTATAATAAGGGCTTCTAGCTATTTCTTGGGAAACTGAGGAATGTAAAGTTAAGCAGATACCAACATGAATTTATATACTTCCATTCATAAGGAATTTCTGAGATTATACTTATCCAAAATAATCAGTATTAAGTATGAAAGAGATTGCAATTTGTTTATTATTATTAAAAGAGTTTTAATTGTACATAACTCTGTCCCTCCCTCTACTGCCCTTCAGGCCATTATGCAATTGATTGGCACATAGGGGTAACAGCAAAGGAGAATGGTCCTTGTTGCTCTTTTGGTAATAAATTGTTTACTTTGATTAGATGAGGTTATAAGCCCTGTGCTCATACCACACACACACACACACACACACACACACACACACACACACACACACACACACACACACACACACATGCTCTCACATGCACACTTACACCTACAGCCAATTTAGATCACCCAATCAGCTTACTGCATGTCTATGGAGTATAGAAGGGAACTGAAGCACCTGGAGAAAACCCATACAGACACAGGGAGGACATAAAGACTCCAGACAGTAGGCATCCCTGCCGGGAATGAAACCTAGAGAATCTCTTGCTGTGATGTGCCAATGCTACTCATTGTACCTCTTTGTAGCCCATTCCTGCAGAACAGAAGGTAAGAACATGTGATGTTATATTTATCTAGAGGGAAGTACTAAGTACAAAAGAAATTACCACAGTTTGTTTAGTATTAGAATTTGTGTTAGAAAGCATTTTTTTAGACTTGAAAACAGACTTTTCCACCAAATGAAGTGGGTGCTGGTCATGGGTGTCATCATGATGCCTGCATATACCAATATAATATAATACAGAGGGATGAAATGATTTTGTACCATACATACCGATTGTTTCTGTGTTATAGGTGGGAATATGTGTATAAACGTTTGAAGGCTGGGATTAGAATAAGGGCTAGGAAATATAATAGATTTTACCTATTTATTTTTATTTGTTATCCAGGTAGGTACACTGGTCTGCAGATTTTTTTCAGGCATGACCCAGGTCATACAGGCAAAAATACAGCAATGTTTTAACAATATACAGTTACACAATACAGTGATCATAAAGGCAGGAAAAGAGCAAGGTTTCTTCAATATAACATCAACATAACAATAATTAAACATATGTACAATCAAGAAATTAAGGCAATGTACAACAAGTAAGTACAAAAAACAAAAAGAGAATAGGGAAGCAGCCTTCAACACTTAAACTAGAACAAAATCTAAGCAGTTCAAAAGGCCTCGAAAAACCACACTCCAAAGATGCCTGAAAAGATATAAATACAACTTTTATTTTCACATAAACGCTCAGATAAATACATTTTCATCCACAGACTTCATCAGATGAATTAAAATGTATTCATCTGATGAAGTCTGTGGATGAAAACGTATTTATCTGAGCCACAAACACATCCAAAGAACTACTCAACGGCTGCATATAAAAACAGTTGATTTATTGGTGAGCGCTTTTGTGGTGTTGAAACACCACTTTATCAGACCTAATAAAAACTAAACTGCACTCTACTTAAATACTACTCAATCATTGACACGCCCAAACCTTTTCACATGTCATCATTCACCTATATACTAGTTAAACTCACACTACCTAAAAGCAGAGTTATACTCAATAAGCATATACATATTGACACAAAAATAAACACAAAATAAAAATAAAAATAAAAACACATCATAATAAATACATATCCGATGTGCAACATCTTTAAGAACATACAAAAAATGTAAAAAAGACATTGTACTAACTTCATTAATGTGCACTGCAGAAAAAGACAAATGTATCAAGGCAAAACTCCCTGTATAAGCAATGCTGATAAAAAATGCAACATTATATTCATAATAGAATGTTATTTTCCTAAACGATATATAGTCATATACAAGAGTTCAAAACAGCATGTTTACCTATGTAGTGGTCTGGACTTCAATATGGGTTTGAGGGGTACCTTTTAATTCAGCCCCCTCCCCTTGTCTGCTTTAAGCCTCAATATCCACCTGCTCTCTGTTGTCTCAGTCAAATTCACTATATCACCACCTCATTCATTACCATACACCATTTCTATTGCCTGAAACCTAAAACTGTGACTGGCATCAGTTTTGTCAACATGCCTTGCCAATGCTTTGGTGTTGTCTTTGTTTCTAATTTTCAATAAATGCTCTCTGATTCTATATCTCAGCTTTCTATTGGTTTTACCCACATAGTAAGTGGAGCACCTGTTGCATATGGCCAAATAAACAATGTTGATACTATTGCAGGTTGCCTTTACCTTGAAAGAAAAGTCTCTCCTAAGGTCAGGGTGTAAAAACACATTGCTTGTGTTGATATACTGACACTGATTACAGTTCAAACATGGGACCGTCCCCAACTTATCATGACTCTTGAACTCTCGTTTATCCTTAGAATAACACAACATCTGTTTCAAAGATTTCTTATTTTGGTATAGAAACGATGGTCTATCACCAACTATGGGTCCTATCTGAGGATCCTGTGTGAGTATTGGCCAATATTTCCGAATGACATCAGTGACTACTCTGACATCACTGGAATATTCAACTGGCACTCTCACATGCCTCTTCTTGAATTTTCCACCTTTCACATGCTCAACATTGTTGATTACCTCCCTCTCAGAGAAATAAGGTTCCCTCTATCACTCCTAAGCTGCCCAACATTAGAAACTACATCAGAAACTTCTGCTTTGTTATATCCCCTATTAACAAACCTCTCTTCTAATACTTCCATCTCAGTATTAAATCTCCCTTCCTCTGTAGTCAACCTTGAGGTTCTTAATGCCTGTCCCTTAACCACATTGCTAAAAACATGGTGGGGATGCATGCTAGTCCTATGCAATAGATGATTCCTATGACATTCTTTCCTATGTATCTTGGTAGAAAGTGTCCCTTTATCATCCCAATATACACATACATCAAAGAAGTTCATTTCTTCATATGAAAAACTGACCTCAAATTCAAGGAAGCTTGTGGTACTGTTGATATATTCACAAAAATTGGTCAATCCTGTTAAGTCAACATTCCATAAGATGAAGATGTCATCTACAAAGCATTTGTAAAAGATAATCTGACTCCACATACTATTCAACAATACAAACTGGTTCCCCCAACTAGCCATTACTAAGTTGGTGTAGCTATTGGCACAAGACATGAATTTTTGAATGCTCGTGATATCTAATGGAACCCGTTTTAATTGGCTAGTGTTAAGCTTATTTCTTATTGGTTATATTTGCTGTTTTCCAAATAGATGGTACTTTTCCTCCTTAACTTGCTTAAGATTTTTTCTATAGGTGGGGTCTTTTAACTAGTCCTTTATCTGCAGGAGGATATAAAGTCCTCTCAATCCCAACTGAAACTCCCAGCTCCTTCACAGTGCATGGCTTTTTACAGATTCAAACAGGCTTAGTATAAAGTTTACTAATTTGTAGAGGAAGAAATCCAAAAATAATTTTATCATGTTTCATCATCTTAATATTAGGTATTCATAGCAGTTCACTGTCTTTATACTTTTGAGAGC
Organism: Protopterus annectens; assembly: GCF_019279795.1. NCBI lineage: Eukaryota > Metazoa > Chordata > Ceratodontiformes > Protopteridae > Protopterus > Protopterus annectens. Next base: position 240,769,379 of record NC_056750.1, read on the forward strand.
AGACAATTTCTAATGTATTATATAGTTTTATTGTAAAGTCTGATTAAATTTCTGTCTCTGTGACCTACATTGCACCAGTTTTAGTAGAGAACAGTTGAGTGCTGAACAGTTTTAATCTCTTAGTGGTTTTTGATGATATATTGTTTATTTTTTTAAAAAAAAAAAACATTAAGGTTATTAAATATTTATTTTGTGTCATGCTAAAAAAATAGCACATCAGTCTGTTGACCACTTGTGAAGCCTATGTTTACAGGGCTGGTAACTAGGAGTGGGCTAAAAACTTTTGAAAATGATTCATTTAGTGTTCAGTCCCTTCTCCTTGGTCAAAGGATGGATGGAGTCTGCTTTTATGAGGCTATAAGTGGTACCAGTTGTTATATAAGTGTAATTATCCATTTTTTTTATTTAATAGGAATATGGGACCCACTTTTATGTAGCCTAATAGTGTTTATAGATGTCAAATCTTCCTTTTTATGTATTCCTAAAGAAGGCAATGAACAAAACATTTGTCTCAAATGATATAAATGTGTAGTGCTTTTGCTCTGTATCAACTGAGCTTCTTCAGATTCTTGTTAAACCTAATAATATTTTGAATATAATATTTCTCATAAAAATTGAAAGCTAAAGAATTATGAATTTCAGTTGATGACAAAGATGGTATTTGAAAAGACAAACATGTGTGGTACAATTAAACGTTTCAAATTGCTAGGGTGATGTGGGAGAAAAATTCATGTTGATAATTTATTACAAGAATTGATAGTGAGCAGATACAAAAGAGGAATCAAAGTTTGTGACAAGTTACCATGAAGGTCCAGATACACATCTCTAGTCTCACTTCTACGTAGTGGATCCGACTGGGAAAGTGATGACAGGTCCTTGGCGAGGATGGAATTCTTGTGCTCAAATGCTGTGGTGCATCAGGTTTTGCCATCTTTCTGTTGCCTTTATTCTTCACTTGATAGATGCTGTTTCATCTCCAATAATCTCTGAAAAAAAACACTAGAAGCTTGTTGTGCTTTCGAGATAAACACCTAGTTGGGGAGGGAGGTGAACTCGAACAAATGGGACCTTGTTGATTGGCAGACATTCAAATGGGGGATGGAGCTAGTTGTAAAACAAAGGTGCGGGCTGTTCTAGAAATTGATCCTAGTCTCTGTGACATCAGTAGCTAGGGATTTAAGTAAGCAGTACAACATGTGGTTACGTTTCCTTAATTCCAGCATACTTTAATGGAGCATTTGAGGTTTGTTGCATGCATTCAAGAAAATTTCCCCCTCAATCTCCTTTTTCTCAAGCAAGGCATTTTTATTCCTACTGAGTGGGGATAAGTTGACACAGTTGAGGACATGAAACTTGAAAGGGCTATGGCTAATTTTCTACATGCTATGCTTGGCTAATGCATTTCTGTTAACCTTGCATCTGATGTCTGAAAGGTGCTGGGTAATGTTTATTTTGTTTGTGTTAACTGTTTTGTCAACATAAAAGCAGTTGCATGTTGTGCATTGTGCCCTGTAGATAACCATCTCGGTATTACAATCACTTTTGCTTATGCTGTAATATGTTTGACCAATGCTAGAGCAGAACAAATGTTCAGTTTGGCTCATATACCTGCAGAAACTGCTATAAGGGGCTTCACAAACATAAGTACTATTAATTCCTCAATTAGTATTTAGGCCTTTGGATTCAGAATAATCCCTGATAATTTTCTCTCTTTTAAATATAAATTGTGGGCCTTCTTCCAATATTTTAGCTATCTGTTTTTGCTGTCTATTATGGCCCAGTTGTCTTCCACCCCTTTACAGATTTCATTGTAATCTGAAGCAAAGGTTATAGTCATACTCCTTTTTCTAACCTCAATTTCTGGGTCAGCATATGGGTTCCTGAACACATTAATCATCATACTGAGGAGTTCAAGGATGGATAGATCATCTGTTGCATTTTATAGCATCCAGTATATTGAGGAAGATGTTGCTTTCATATCCCCTTACCAGGATATCTCTTTTCAAATTAAACAGCATATAGAGATGAGGTGGAACAACTAATTACCTGGTGCAGACATAACTTAGCATGTGATCAAGACAAAAGAGATAATTGTGGACTACAGGTATAATCTCAAGGAACATTCTCCCCTCACCATCAATGGAGAAACAGTGGAAAGATTGAGAAGCATGAAGTCTCTGGGAGTTTAAATTACTTGTTTTGGAACATCCATACAACGCCATAGTCAGAAAAGCGCACCAGAGATTACACTTTCTAAGAAGGCTGAGGAGAGTGAATCTCCCATTGATAGTTCTCATTGCCTTCTACAGAGGTACTATAGAAAGCATCCTGACCAACAACCTTGTAGTATGGTATGTAAGCTGCTCTACCTCTGAGCACAAATCCCTCCAGAGAGTTGTGAAGACAGCCGAGAGGCTCATCAAGACCACCTTATCATCTATTCATGACTTGTTCTTATCCAGATGTCTCAGCAGGGCCAGAGGAATAATTAAAGACTGCACTCACCCTACTTATAGACTGCTCCTGCATCTATCATTTGGAAAGCACTTTTGAAGCATACATAGCTGACCTACGCGATTCAGGAGTAGCTTCTTCCCTGATATCATCAGGCTGCTGAACTCTAGTAACCACTATACTCCATGATGGCCATCTGGGTCAGTAGAAACAGTAGAAGCTTATCTCAAATTGTGCATTAACCTGGTTACCAGTCTCATCTAATACTTAGTGCAATATTCGCCATGACTTCTAGGCCATCTAGGGCAGTAGTAGTGCAGTAAAATATGTCTTCTTTTAGTGCAATACATGTTGAGAAGTCATAAATTAACCATAGCGCAATACTCTAAGGTCCGTAGTGCAATTCTCTAATCATTACAGTGTAATACTCAAATGTCTTTCTGTGCAAGGATCAATGCAATGTCTTAACCAAATACCTATGCAATACTAAATTCTCATGCAAGTAAGTGTTCACTGGGAAAAGTGTTAAAAATGTGTTTCTAATTATAAGCAGTATTAGTCTGTGTACCTGCATGTCTGTGATGTAATAGCTAGGTCTTATCTATGTAAATGTCTGGAAAAACAGTCTATATGTTGTCTGCACATTGAGTCTGGAGACAGAATTGCATTCACTTTTTGCACTTGTGTGATTTCTGAATGACAATAAAGTTTAATTAGACTTTAATGTAATCCATGAGATCAATGTGGATCTTTATCATTTTCTCCCTTTAACTTTCTTGTCAAAACTGGTCACACTTTCTGCAATGAGTTTGTTTTTGATTTTCAAATCATGTGATTATTTTCCTTCTCTCTCAAGTGCCGGTATAGTGGCATGTGCGCGTGCACACACACACACACACACACTCACACACACACACACACACACACACACACACACACACACACACACACACACACACACACACACTGTAGTAAAATATTCCAATTCCACTAAAAAAATGGGTAATTAAGCATATACAACAGTTGCTGCCTACACAAAAGCAGGCTTGAGCCATCCTCTGACCAAGGAGAAGGGACTGGACTTCAACAGGGTCACATTTAAAAGCTCTTACCCCACTCCTAGTAACCCACCCTATAAAAGTGGGCTTCACAATGGTAAACAAACTGTTTTCTTTTTCAGCATGACTCAAAATAAGTATTTAAAAATTTAGATGTGTTTTGAAGAAAAAAGAAACAGTGTTTTACAAAGAACCACTAAGCTGTTACAAGTGTGTAGTACTCAACAATTTTCTTGAAGAACTGGTGTTAATATAGGTCACACAGGCTCAGAAACTTAACCAGAGTTTACAATAAAACTATATAATAAATTACAAACTGTCTGCTCTCCAAAGTGTAAAGACTGGAACCTACTATGAATACCTAATGTCAAGTTGATGGAACATGATAAGATTATGTTTGGATTTCTTTCTCTGCTAATTACTAAACTTTATACAAAGACTGTCTGAATCTGTAAAAAGTTATGCACTGTGAAGTTTTGGCAATGTAAGTTCTTAAAGGAGCTGGGAGTTTTATTTGGAATGAGTGAACTTTTCATCCTCCTGTAGATAAAGGAATAGTTAAAAAAATCCATCTGTAGAAAAAAACCTTGTGCGATTAAGGAGTAAAAGCCCCATCCAGTTTTGAAGCACCAGCTTAACCAATCAGAAATGAGCTTAACATTAGCCAGTCATAGTTACTACTGCTTCCTCCCCATTTGTTGAAACCTGTATATAACAGCAAGCCTTAAACTACTTTTTTCATAAATGTTTTGGATCTGAAGAAATGTAAAAGATGAAAGTGTTGTCTGAATAAATTTTATTTGAGGAAAACTGTCTAAAGGTGATTTTTTTTTCTGAAATTTGTTAAAGCGTCTACTAGTTTAAGAACTTTTGAAAGGTATAAGATATTTTAATACAGAGCTTTTGGCAAGACATAAGGGTCAATTTTGAACAGAAAGCCAGCATCACTCTCCAGCTAATTTGTCTGGCTTTTAATTTTTTTAATTTGTCCCAGTGGTGTGGTACCCAGGTTTGTTTTTGGATACATATATATATATATATATATATATATATATATATATATGGATTCTATACACTAGATCGAATTTTCACTAATTTGAAATAGTGCATGGAATGTGCTCACTGAAGCAAAAGTGCACTTACACGAAGTTCAGTATAATGAACGGATGTTGTACTAAACTTCCGTGCAGTCACGGACCTTAGGGTTAGGGCACGTGCCCTAACCCTAAGGTCTGTAATGACTGCAGCGCAGTGAAGGACATAGCAATGTCCTCCACTATGGTGTGATAGTCACGAACCTTAGGGTTAGGGCATGGGTTAGGGTAAGGAGATAGCTTTACTAACTATCCCCTTACCCTAACCCGTGCCCTAACCCTAAGGTCCGTGACTATCGCAACATAGTGGAGGACATAGCTTGTTTTTTATGTCCTCCACTGTGCTGCGGTGTTTTCGGTGAAGTGCACTTACGCAAAAGTTCACTTTCGTTAAAGTGAACTTTCACAGAAGTGAGGCTTCCTATTACAAGTTCGAAGTGGTGAACTTTCGTTCTTGTAATAGGAATCCATATATATTTATGTATGTATGTATTTGTATGTATGTATGGAGATATATATACATACATATATATATGTATATATATATATATATATATGTATATATTTATCTATATCTATATATGTATATATATATATATATATATATATATATATATATATATATATATATGTATATTTATCTATATCTATATATATATATATATATATATATATATATATAATGTATGTGCGTGTGTAAATACTGAAAACTCAGAACACTGAATCTTATAATACTGAGCACACACAGCATACCAACCCTTAATACTCCAACACAAGTACATACAGAAACAAATAAAAGATGCTTATACTTGGAGAAGAGTAATACGGTTTGTCTTTTATTTGTTTCTGTATGTACTTGCACTGAAATATTAAGTGTTGGTATCCTGTGTGTTTTCAATATTATGAGATTCAGTATAAACCCTGGTTTCTGTTATAGAATTATAAAGTTTTACTGGTTCAGTCTTTACAACTCTTTGATATTGTCTGCATAATCTCTGAAAGGGGTACTTGTACTTAAAGAGAAATTAAACCACTCATGCACATGTGTGTATACTGTATTTTTATAGCAGTACTCTATCTTTATGCAACTGTGTTTTATAGTGGCACCCTTTCTACTGTACATGGTGATAGTGTACTTTTATTCAGCTATGCACTGTAATATTTCCTTATACATCTTTATTTTGCTATTACAAAGCTGTGCAGTTCTACAATCATACACAGTCTCACTGTATATTTATAAAACTGTATACTATCTCCTTATGCAACGGAACATTATACAGATGGACATTCTCCTTATACAATTGTGCTGTGCATTTATACATCTATACCATCCTTTTTATACAACAGTACTATATTTATTTATACACATGTACTCCCTGTATACAGCTGTGCTGTATCTTTAAACAGCTGTGGTCAGGGCTTACAGTGCTGTACTATTTGCCCACATAACACCCTGTCATTACACAGTTGTTCTAAAATTAAAAAAAAAAATACCTTGTTCTTATACAACTGTTCGGTATTTTTGCACATATGCACCTTCTTCTTGCAAAACTGTATTATATATTTATGCAGTTGTACTCTTTTTTTTCTATACAGGTGTAGTATAAATTCAAAATGCTATAACCTCCCCTTAAATAAAGCTGCTGTGCATTTATACAGTTGTACCCTGTACTTATACAGCTGTACAGCATATTTACAAGTCTGCTGTCTCTTAATATTATTTTTTTATTATGTAGTCCTAGAATTGTACTTTCTTTTTAAAAAGTACTATAAATTTAAAAGCTGTACCTTCTAAATGTTGTGATATGAAAATGAAAAACAATAAAAATATTATTGAAAAAAAAAAGCTGTACCTTCTCCTTATATTGTATATTGGAAGCCCATATGAAAACCCTCAGTTAGGCTGCTGGCAAAGAACCATCCAAGGCAAATTTCTGGAACACACACTAGAGATCATTCAGTGAAAGCGTCCTACAACCCCATGTAGGGGACTTCACCCTATACTCCTTGATATATTTAAATATATATATATATATATATATATATATATATATATATATATATATATGTATTTATAAAATATTCTGGGAATTGCCACTTCAGGGACTTTACCTCAGGCACTATCTTGATAGAGGATCTAGACTGTAACAAATGTAGACCTTCTTGTCTGTTTATGCATCTGTACTCTATATACAGAATCACCATATATTTATGCATTAATATAGTTGTGCCCTTTCCAACCTGTACAGTAATGTCCATTTATAAAGCTGTGGCCCGTCTTTTTACCCATAGCTTTTATATTTATACATCTATTTCCTCTCTTTATACAGCTATACTATATATTTATATATCATTTGCTTGTCCACTTGCAATGTATATTTCCACAGCTCTATTGTCCATCTTATTTACAGCTTTATTCTGCATTTATACAGCTTTGTTGCTCACACATGTATCATGTCCATACAAATTAGAACTCATTATTTATACAAATGTGTCCCTTATGTGTCTCTGTAGTATAGAGGGACTTGTTCACTTTTTATTAAGCTGCAGTGCATATGTTTGCAGAAGTGTTTTATGCTTTCACCATATACAAGATTACCATTTATTAATAAACTGCACCCTCTCATTGTACAGCCAAATTTTGTATATTTAATAACATTGCTCCCTTACAGACATGCAGCTGAACTGTATATTTATACAGGTTTATCCTACTCTTATACCAGTATACAGTATTTTTATAAAACTGTATTGTACATTTATACCATATCTTTATCTTGTTGTATCCTATACCATGCATAGGTAACCCCTTATATAACTTTACTGTATTTATTCATAAATCAGTAACCCTTACACACACACCATATAACTATACAACTATTTCTTTTCTTTATTTTTAACATCTTAACTGAATTATCACTTAAGACATACGCAAACATATGTTTATATAACAGAAGAAAAAACATATTAACATATTCCGTGGAGTAAACATTACACATCACATATATTCTTTTGTATATTTATCATCAGTCGCATAAATTGATCATTTCCTGCCTTCCCTTAAACCTCACTCCTCCTCCAAAACATTATTCTGCATGTATTATTCCCATAGTTGCCATTTTTATGCACATTTCTCTTACCGTTTTCTAAATATCTCAGTTACAATATTCAGTACTTCAAATACAACTGGTTTATGCTTTGATTTCCATTTCTAGTAACTGCGTTTTTGGCAGACACAAGAATTAAACTTTATTCCAGCAAAAAAAAAAAAATACTTTCATTAGTTATATCTATTCGCTCACCCAATATTTCTGACATAGTACTCTATAGGGAACTTTTAAGATTTGCCACATGCTCCCAGTTACCTCTTTCTTTCCCATCACACCTCCATTTGTCATTTACCTGAAGAAGCTGTACCCCTTCTTAACCAGCTTTATTGTGCATTTATGCATCTTTACTCATGCCTCATTCTGCAGCACTATTTACTCATAATATAACTTTACTGTAACGTATATATATATATATATATATATATATATATATATATATATATATATATATATATATAACATTTCTGTTATAGCTAGACTCTATATTTATACATCTCTACTATCCTAATCCTACTTTCACCTTATACAGCTGTACTTTGCATGGGGGGGTGCTACATTTCTCAGTGTGCAGTTAAACTGAGACCCCATCTTCCTGAGCTAGTGATAACTAAGATGGGTTTAAAACATCCCATGGCACCTGTAAAAATGAATAAGTGTTTTATTTATTTATTTATTTATTCACTCATTATAATTTTATAACTAAAATATTGTTCAAAAATACAAAAAAATACATTCTTTCTTACATTATATAAAATATTCATAACAAAACATAACATAAAGGATTATGATCAGGTTGCCAATCATAACCCTCTTATTATGTGTTCAAGACATGGATATCAAATAATTCACCTCAGAAGTGAAGCTCGAGAGATGGATCTTGGCATCCATTTTGAGAACACATAATAGAGGATTATGATCGGTGAGATGATCATAATTCTTGTAGTGCATGGAGCTTTATCTGCTCCATGTACTACTAGTTACGAGGGGGAAATCACCAAGTGTTTTGCCAGCTTTCAAAACTGTAAAACAGTTAACAGATGCTGTCAGAATGGCTGTGTAATGCTATATATCATGTTTACACTTACCTTTCATGTCTCTTGACTGTCCATATTTTTTGCAGATCATCCAGATTATTACCTCATATTTTTGCTTTGTTCTTTATAAAATCAGTGGACTGAAGTCACTAAATAATGACATGCATCAGAGTTTCAGAGTTCGTATCCTTCAGAAAATACATGCAAACACAAATTCTGTTTTTCTAGCAACTTTTTAAGTTAATTAGAGGAACTTAAGGACACGTTACCAGAATGCACAGTGGAAGAAATATATTTTTATTCTGCTACTGTCATTTGCTGGACAGTACATGCAGATTTTGCTGCCTAGTGTGGGGCCCAGTCTTAACAATGATAGCAGGGCATGCTTAACATTTGTTAAGGTCAGGTTGTGTGCAACTGCAACCCTTAACTGATTTGTCTTTTTCTGAATGTAGGAGCCTAATTAGTTTGCTCTGTGCACTACATATCCAATTCTTTATTCCATAATCATTTTTTAATCTTAAGTATAGAACCTTGTTTGCACCCAATCTGATTATATGATAGCTTTTTACATCACAAATTACAACAATCCACAAAGCTCCTGCAATTAATTTAGCTATGGACTCAATTATTCTTCTATAAGCATGCATTCTATATACAATAAAGTTCATATTCAGTGTTGAACAAAATGCCATTTTTAAATTCTGTTTCGTGCAAACACCAAATAATTTTTGTTATATTAAATTCTAAAAAGAAATATTCCATCAACTATTCCCCATTATAAACATTACACAGCCTATCACTTCTTCTTCTTCTTTTGGCTTTTCCTGGTTAGGGGTCGCCACAGTGGATCACCTGTCTGCTCATGATTGGCAGTGGAGTATTACAGTGTTGAGTTGCCAGCCTGGCACCCAACCTTCCACAGAAGGCACACACATGGACGCACTCATGCCTATGGCCAATTTAGAGTGTCCAATCCACCTTAAGCATGTCTTTGGGATGTGGGAGGAAACCGGAGCACTGGGAGGAAACCCACGCGACCACAGGGAGGACATGCAGACTCCACACAGAAGGCACCCCAGCATCGAACCGGAGAACCTCTTGCTGTGAGGCAGCAATGCTAACCGCTGCACCACCGTGGCCGCCCACACAGCCTATCACTTACTTGCTTATATTTCATAGCACCCTTACTAGAAAGTTTCCCCCAAATTAATCTCCACTGAATGCCCTACATTTCTAAAAAATAAAATCAAATCACTTTATTCTTTCTTTAATTTCTTTTTGCATTTTCTTTTCCTTTTTCCCAATATTTAAAATAATATTTCCATTATATTTCCATACAAACTTTTCCTAGTGCCTCTATACTCTTCCAGTTTTATGTTCCATTTTTATCACTTTTATGCATTCCTTTCTTTATTGTTATTATAGAACATTTATTCTGTCTTATTACCAATATCCCATACATTGCTGCATTTAATCCACATAAACATAGTGTCGCTGCCCACAATTGATCTTTGTCAAAATCCAAAACAAATGAAATGATGCTAAAACGCAACAGGATTTATTAAGACTATTCCCTTGTCTTGTACTATCCAGCATAGAATACTCCTTTTATATGGTTTAACCTTGATCCCCATATAAACAAAAATATCTTTTTTAATAATTCCTTTTCTAAAGAAACTTGGAAATTATAAACATCACCAAATATCCTAACATCTTAAAAACATAATCATGAATCAAGTAAATATTTTTCCCAAAAGATAACTCAAATGTTTTCCACATATTAGTAGTATTCTTAATCTCTTATAATAATTTATTCCATTGATTTAATATGTTCTCTCATATGACATTTTATCCCCAAAACATTTATTTCTGTCATAGAGAAATAAATACCTGCAATTTTGACTATTTTACCAAAATCTTTGCTCTTATTTTTATTGATCTTTAACCCGACTCTTCTTAAATACATTTCTACAGCCACAACTGCCTCTTTAACCTGTGCTCTCTCATTTGTTATTACTATTAAATCATTTGTATAAGTCATATAAGTAGGAATCTTAACATAATCTTCCATCATAACTATTCCTCCTACTATACCTTACCTTGCATTATCACAGCATTCATAACTAACGTAATGTTCGACTCGAGGGGTACATTTTCTTAATAATCCATTTGATTTTATTTCTCTATTGAACCACCTATTAATAATTACATTTATAAGATTTTTATACACTGATTTAATAATATTAACAATTTTTTATGAAGTCCATATTGTGAAGTTCCATCATTTTTTCATGGTTGATGCTGCCATTAGCTTTCTCAACATCATACGCTATTAACTTTCTAACATTGTTATAATTTATTATACTATTTGCCAGTTCTTTAACAATAAACATCATGTCTTTTGATGTTTTCCCCTTAATTCCATAAATATTCTCATCCATTAAATCCTTCAAAATATTATTCAATCTCCTTTGCAGAATTTTCATAAATAATAATAATTCTTATTATCTAAAGTTAATGATCGCCAAGTTTTCATCATTTCTATAAATGTTTCTTGTAAATAAACTTTAATATACTGTCACGTTTTTTTCCTTATATAATTCCTTGTTCTAACCAAAAGTTCATCAATTTTATTACTATTTCCATATTTTCTTTTTCCACTGGTTTATAAAGTTCAGACCCTAAACCATGAAGACCTGGCATATTCATCTTTTTCATTTCTAGTAAAACATTTCTCAAGATCTGTACCTCAATTCTTTTAATAATTTTGTAGGTGTACATTTTTCTGTCTTTAACCTCCCATGCCTTTTTTTCATTCTCTAAATGACAATACAAATCAGACATCTCTCAGCACTATTGAAAATACCTTTTTGGATCTATTTTTTTTTTCATTATAGATGTTTTACAATCTGTATGCAGATTACTTTAAAACAGGTAAACTGATTACATCTGTTACAGATAGGGCATGTCTGTAAGAGAACTTGACTAAATTAACTATTTCAGCACAGGAGAATAATATGTTGGTAAATCCATCAACTACAAATCATACTAGATTTGGTAGACATAGATTGAAGCGTAAATATTTAATACAACACACAGCAAATGGAAATGTAGAACCATTTAAGGACTTGAGTATATGGCTAGATTTGGCTTTGAAATTTTCTGATCATATCAACCAAGTGGTTAATGATAGTTATAAAATGATAAAAGGATTTATAATGTCAAGGGAATCAGAAATTATGAAATTATTACAAGTTACATAAGACCCAAATTAGAGTATGGAAAAATAATATGGAAACCTTATAAGAAAACATGTATGAGTAAATTGGAAAGAGTCCAATAGAAATTAATGTTATTATGTCAGATTAAAATAGATAAACTTGTACAGTGTCACATATTGATATTTAAAAGGAGACCTTCAGGTATATGCAGCAATTAGAGACAACTACCTCTGGGAATGTTTGCAGTTATCAAAGGGTAGTAGATCATTATGCAACCTGTGAGGAATTTATATAGGAATGAAAGTTGTATTAATTGGTTATCTGAAAACGTAGTTGATGCATGGAATAGACCATCAGATTATATTAAAGAAAGCACTAGATTAGATTTTTCAAAGAAAATGTGGACAGTTATTATGGGGAAGGCAGTTTTGGCATAGTCGCAGGTTAAAAAGGGCAATATTGCTCATGCCTAAAATGTTTGTATGTATTTCTATGTATGTATGTATGTATATACCTGTCATATTATAGACCCCTGAACTATCCTCTAATATAATATGTTTCCTTTTCATTCATCTTTTTGAGATTTTATTCTCATAAACAGTGAATTATCTTCACCTTTACTTTGCTAAAATATTTTGTTTAAACAATAAGGAACTCATTTTATTCAAATTTTCCTTTCTAATTTTGTTTTCTTTATTCACTACTTCTTTTTATATAACACCTAAACTCTTTTGATATCACATTAAAGTTTCTTTTCCTCTTTCTTTTTTCTTTTTTTCTTTTCTTTTCTATGCAAAAGGTTCTTTAATTTTTAATGCCTTCCTTCTTGTACTTTTCATTATATACAATCTACCTTTGCTCAATATTTTTATAAAACAAAATCATAGTTAAATGAACCTGACACAGTTGATTCAGTTACTTTATAAAAAGGGTTCTCTCACTACTTCACCATTTAACTTTTGTATTCCCTTACCTTAGTTTATAAAGTCTTCCATATTAGAGAAACTTGCGTCGATAGCACAGTGATCTGAAAACCATACTTCACATGTTTTCTTGTCCCCTCCTCTCAACTGTTTGGAAAAATAAAATAAATGTTTCAGTCTTGAATCTTGTAAATGTGTATGTATAATTGACTTCCTGTTAAATGTCAGCAATTGAAATGCTGAGTGCCTAAAACCAAAAAAAAAAAGATTAAAAACACAGTAGAAGAGGGAATCTTGAAAATGTCTCTTCTTTAAACTTCTTTTGTCGGGGGAGGGGGCAAGCCTACTAGACCCCCCAAACTTATATATACTACAAGGTGATCACAACTCAGAGAAAAAGGAATATATTGAAAAATGGCATCTCAGACATAGTATATATAAGGCCTATCTTTTGGCTATTCAGTCTCCATGATTTGAGACTCACTCTTGCAGGCTCTGAAATTTCAATTGGTTACCCTATCATTCCTTTCCATTCCCAAATGCAGCTGTCAAATTTAATAATTTGTTTACAAACACAAATGCCTTTCCTTATATTTCATGTATTTTTTTAATTGCAGTTAAAATCCCCAACAAATATTATATTAATTTTAGCCAATACAAAGTTCCGGGTTTCTCCAAAACATTTTTCTCTTTTTTTTCTAAAATACATGAAATCCATCAAATAATTATTATGCCTTAAGTCACAAAAAATTCCTTTAGTGGGTTTAATTACTGTGAAATCCAAAATCTTAATTCTGTCACATATAAAGCTTCTGCTTTTTTTTTTTTCTATAAGTCATTAACCTATGTACATCTAACAAAATAATAACATCTGCTTTCTGATCTTGCTTTAAGTTAAAACACAAAAACTTCTATTTTCATTCAAAATTGTATTAGCAATCAGTGAAAAATATGAATATTAACCCTTTCTTTTTTACATTTTCACTCTCTTCATTATCATTCATACCTTCATTCACTTCTTTATTTAATTCTTGCACTTCAATCAATACAACTCTTCCACCAACAACCTGATTTTCATCCCCCTGTATTCATTAAACTCCATGCAGGAATAGTGCTATTCCTGCATGGAGCGGATTGTGGCCATGTAGAACAGCAATGTGCCTTGCATATTAACGAAGGTGCACTGCTGTATTCTCTACATGGACATGAGCCGTATATGAGCCATGTCCGAACATTGCACATACAGTACACACACCCCCTGCACTCTAGAATTGCTGTATGGCAATTCTAAAGCAACTAATAGTGTCTGCGGACACTGTTCTCACAAGATAACAGTGTCCGTGGACAAAATACAGAAGCACAGCCCCCACAACATAATTCTCAACTGGCCAGATGTTCACAAAATGTCCAGAGTTTTCCCTTATAGTTTTGGCCTTTCCCTCATAAAATGTCCTCCAATCTGGCAAATCATTGTGATGATCTAAGGAATGAAGTCATTAAATAGTGACATACATTTGAGTTGCATAACTGATATCCTGAAAAAATTGAATTATTCTACCAGCTTTTTAAAAGTTTATAAAAGTAATGTTACACATTCTTTTTTTTCCTTCTCATTCCAAATAAAGTTTAAGCATAGATGAGTGGGTGTGCTCATCATGCAGCTATGCATAGCATAGCTTAAACATTCGAAGGAGCTGAATACAACTATACAACCAAAGTATAGTGTAGTGGTTAGAGCTTTTGCTTACCATGCGGTCATTCACGGTTTGAGCCCCAATGCACACCATTCAGTTGTATTTGTGAAAACAGCACTAAAAGTATATTTTTCTAGAAATAGGTAGTGAATAATATATATTTGTTAACCACGGTAATGTAGCAGGTCCAAATCTGAGGTGTCATTGTAGAACAGATGTGATACCCCCATGTAAAAACAAGTGCCCCATACAGTATAGCCACAAAAGAATGTAATAAAAGCACATAAAATGATAATACTACTACTAATAATAATGATAATAATAATTAATAATAATACTGGCAATAATGATAGTCCATAAAATAAAAGTTGAACAATGCTAAATTGTGTTCAGCTGTGCTTAGCTGGAGTAAGCATTGCTTAAATTTGTATTCTTAGAAATAATTAGCATAGCTAAGTGGCTCTGCACACTGGTAAGCAATGCTTAGCACCTACCACTTTAAGCAATGCTTATTTTTGCTACGCAGGTTTGCCCATCCCTTAGCTTAGCACAGCATATTCAAAACTATCCAATCATGGTAAAGGGTGGGAAATCAGCTCTATTTAAACCTCACAGGTGAGAATACAGCTCATAACCAGTTGTAGCTTCCCACTTCATGCACTATGGCTGGTGTTGGTGAAGGTGTGCACTTTTAGGTGCAGCACTGGGCCATTCAAGAGTCCAGGGTTATGGTTGGACTCCTAGTAGAAAACCATGATGAGAGACTACTGCAGGATCAGTACCAGGCTTCCAGTACAAAGCAGAGGCTTGGGACCATCTCGCATGTGACCTCACCAGTGCCACTGGCATCCCTCACACTGGTGAGCACGTCCAGCACCACCATGCTGACTTGAAGCGTAGGAAGAGGGAGCTCATGGACCAGTTGGTCCAAAAAGCATGGGCGGGGAATGTCCCAGCTGTGTGTAAGTATCAGTATCAGTAAGTGTTATCCAAAGTCCAGCCTGTGTATGTGATGCATAGGTATGCATAAATATTTCTCTATCTCCTGAACAGCTGCAGAGGAGAGGGCCACGAACATGGATGCCCATGTCAGCAGGCTGTTAAGGCTGCATCGTGAGGCTGGTGAGTACAAATCTAGCTTGCAGTATTACTGATAGAAAGAAGTAGAATGTCACCTGTCAGTATTTAAAAATGGGTATGGTTTGTACTGAATAAATGAGACATTAGCAGGGTAATAGTGATGTACAGGTTATATATCAATAAAAGTGTCAGTACATGTCAATAAAAATCAAAACCCCGGACTAGTTGTGTTTCCTTTAGTATATGGTGGAATTAACTGAAATGTGTACAGTTTCTGCACAGCAAATATAGCTCTGAACGCTTTAAATAATCAAGATTCATCTGATAAAGATTGTGGAGTTGTAAAACAGGAGATTACCATACAAAATGTTCCATGCACTAATATTTGATATCTGAAGAGTAATGTTGTGTTAACTAGTGTTTTCCAAACTGTGCTATGTCAAAGTATGAATACACAGTATAAGAAGTATCTGCTATGCATGAATGTCAGAATCACAAGGTCGGAGTATACAACCAAGAGAGTATTAGGCAGAAAACAGTCAAATGTAGGCAGTAGTTTTGCAATAGCTCATTCTGATGAAACACAAGCTTTGTTCTATTTTATACACAAACAAGCACGGTTTGAATCCCAGGAGTGGTAGTAAGCTGTATATATATTTTCACTCAGGAATATGTGCATATGTGTAGAAACAGTCAGGTAGTGTTAACAGAACTTTCCTCCACATGTCTGCTAGGTACAAAAAGGTATAAAGTAGCTGCAAGAAAGCTGTAATTATACACTGTGTACAACACCCACTGTCCAACCCCAAGGCTGCAAATAACAGTAAGATTAAGTACATATACCAAGTAGTCTGTTCCAAGAAATAGCCCTCAAGTGTCACTCTGTCACAGCTAGTGGTCACTGCCACCCACACTCAGAGTAACTAATATAAATCATGGCAGAGTACGGCAGTAGCACACACACACACACACACACACACACACACACACACACACACTCAAATACACACACACACAGTATGAGTGCACATATGTAACCCTGACAATATGAATATGGGTAGAAACAGTCAGGTAGTGTTAACAGACCTTTCTTCCACAGGTTTGCTAGGTAAGAAAAGGTATAAAATAGCTGTAAGAAGACTGTAATTATACACTGTGTACAAACATACCACTGCCCAACCCAAGGCAATATGGTAATGTAAAGTGAGGTAATATCAGGAAAGTAATGATTAGAACAATGATCATTAAAGTTGTGAGCAGCTGAAGCCTATACAGTTGTGAATTGACATCTCTCTCTCTCATCCACCCTATCTGCACCAATAACCTAAACACATAAATCAATGGGTATGTTTTTCACCAAACCTACTGTTGGGACATGCATCCTATTGTTCTACAAATATTTAAATGTGTGACTATTAATGTTCCCTGCTCAAATACTATCATTGGTGGCCCATTGCTATCAATGTAACCTGCATGCCATTATAAAGCTCACTGAGGTCCCATATTTGTATATGTTCTGTTTGCTATGCAACATTTCCAAATTTGGTGTTTCACGTTAATGGGAATCCCTATGCATGCTGTTATAACTAATCCTGGAATGTGTATTGTATGACAAACCAACATATGTTATACCACTGCAACACCATAGCACATCTAGGAAGGCCTATTCCACTGGATCTGCCTGTCCTATCTCAACTAGCCATGGCAGTGGGTCCCAGCATGTCTGGGAGCCAACCCAGGAATGCCTAGTCAGCTGGTACTGCACCACCTTTGGGTGGAACCGCCTCAGGGGATGGAGCCCGTCCCCACTTGGAGAAGGCACGTACAGGACACTCACCCATCATTAGGTCCAGGGATTGGTGCATAGCGAGTTTCAAAGGGAGTTTGGAGATCAGCTATGCCAGCTTGAGGGCTGCGTTTTGCATCTTGAGGGTCAGCCTACCCCTCCTGCTCAGCCCCCAGCACAGCCACCTTTGGGGCCATGAAGGTGCAGTGGTGACTCCCCATGGGTGGGGACCTCAGTCCCACTGTATCCATTTGGGGGCTCGTGGGCATCTGATTACCAACCACCCTCCCCATCCAAGGTGTTTACCCCTCACATATGTCATATACCGCTCCTGTCTGCTGTCTTGTTGGTCTTCCTACCCAAACTATTTCCCCAAATATACCTATTATCCTTCTCCAACACCCCACTATCACCCTATAAAGAAGAAAAAAAAAGGCAATCTGTTCCCACAAAAAAAATGTTGTCTCATACATATCTGTCCATTTTGCACACATGTCCACTGGACACATGTAACCTGGTCAAACTAGCTTAACAACACATTACTGTTGTCCTTTCTGCTCTTTCTGGGGTTTGAGTGTCTACATTTATCTCCAAATTCTGTACAAATGCACAGCTGTTGCTGAAGAAGAAATGGACATCTATGGACCTTCCCTACACCCGTCCTGCACATCTCTAGCTATCTTTCATATTATTTTACCTATGCATGCCCCCTTTTTCACCACTTTCCTATCACCCCTTTTTTCTTTTCATTTAAAGAAATTAGCATCGGGGCAATTGGGAGTAAGTGAGTTTGCGCGATGCTAAGTGATGCCTACACAAGATTAAGCAGTTTCTCGTTTAACTGTTTGTTGACATCGCTTACCATATGGCAAACCCATGCAAACCCACTTAGAACTGTTTAAAAGTACCTTAATCACTCTGTATCCAAAGGCCCTGGTTCTGCCCAGCAACAACATAATCATCTCTTGCAAGTCTTAAACTCAAGCCCATGCACACCCTACCCACAGCAATTAACCACTAAGCCATCATCATTATAGAAATGTCTGATGCTTTTTCAAGCATATCATTTAGTAGAGTCATTCAACAGTAGGGAAAAGATTCCATAGAAATAGTCAAGTTTTGTATAAATATATATATATATATATATATATATATATATATATATATATATATATATGTGTGTGTGTGTGTGTGTGTGTGTGTGTGTGTGTGTGTGTGTGTGGAGATGTGTATATCTATCTATATATATATATATATATATATATATATATATATATATATATATATATTGGAAAATAAATGCTTAATATATGTAGAAATATACATATCAAATAAATACATATAGGTGTATGTAGAAAGTAAATAAATGCACACACACACACACACATATATATATATATATATATATATATATATATATATATATATATATATATATATATACATATATATATATATATATATATATATATATATATATATATATATATATATATATATATATATATTGGTGTTGTACC
>NC_056750.1:240790852-240858352 GCF_019279795.1 Protopterus annectens
AAAGTGTGAAAGTAGCTGACACCAAATCAGACTGCCGACCAGTCATGAGTGGAGTCCCACAGGGTTTGGTCCTGGGTCCTTTGCTGTTTTGTATCTACTTCCCTGAACTCCATACCAACATGAAGGGACTCTGACAAAGTTCGCAAACAATTGCAGGTTGGGAGCTATTAACTAATGAAGTGATGATGGCATCCTAAGAAAGGCCTCAATGAGACCAATGACTGGTGTCAGACCCATGGCCTTAAGGTCAATGTCAAAAAATGTGTTGTCATCCCCATGGGGAAACATCCTGTTCCCATGAATTATCACATCAACGATAGTTTCTTGAACACTGAAGGAGTTATAAGGGATCTGGGAACACAGGTTGACAGCAACCTCTTTTTCAACCACCATATTGCCACTGTGGTCAGAAAGTCCTTCTGTGTGGCACATCTCATTACTAACACTTTTGCATCCAGGAAGGAAGAGGTTGTTATCCCCCTGTACTGTTCTTAACAAAGTGACACAGTTTGTTTCAACATACATATTCTGATGGATGTGAGGTCTGAAAATGAAATGTATGTCATCATTTACTGACAAAAATCATCATATCATCACAGTGATTTACCAGAAAAATGAGAATAATCTGTAAAAGAGACCAGAAATATGAGCAATAAATGTGGACGTCCCGAAACAATACAGCAAGTCGAGAGGTATGCTGAGAACACCTTACTGTAATGACTCTGGACCAAGGCTGACAATGTAGTGGGTGGAGGCTATGAAAATAGGGATGTATCTGAATTACTGGCATAGATAAGCTGACACAATTGCTGCAATAACATCCTCCTGTCTGCTCTAACATATATTTAGTGAAATAGTACAAGTAATTGAAATAGCAAATTTGATATGGGTAATTACACATGTATTTGCAAATATATCAGGCACTACAGGGATGTAACAGCATTGAAAAACAGACAGCAGTGTGAAAGTGCATACCCACAACCAATATCACCACAGTCCCAGTCACATGCTGGTATGTGTGACAAATACAGCATTCTTTGCCACTTCACACACTAGCCCTATATATACTGGCCCAATTCTCAGTGTAGTCTGAATCCTGACCATGGTACAGGACATGTCTCAGTCTGCCCATACAAACACATACAGCCAATACACCAGCAGAAACTGGAGCAGCATGCACAGTCAGATAAAAAAGAAGACATAACACGTACATCTACTGACCTCTATACACAGCCCAAATAACACATACTCATGACATGTGTACACAATCCTGACAGTCTGTTTACAATGGCCAGACATACACAGACCTCTTAAATGTATAATTCACCTCAGAATGTACAAGCTCAGGACTCATATCTATGGCCTCTTCCCTGACAAGTCTGTGGGTCTACTGCATCACTGGGATTGTAGCAGGAATGAAGGCAAGAAATAATTATACTAAATACATATGAGCCTAATAGTTCATGACATCCGGACAAAGCCTTACATCATTTGGGGACAGAGGCACAGACACATGGGTAGATTGGACATATTGCTGTCATAAATTGAGGCAGTTGCTGATGTTACTGGGTTTGATGTAACATATCCTTTATGGGGAATATGAAGTCAGTAATATCAATGGATGTAAGTATTTACTGACTGCATTTCGCAGAGTCCCAACAGATTTTCCAAAGGCAACAACGGTCTGTGGAACAGCCAAAACATAACAAGCAAACATGTGGCCAGTCTGTGGACAGCATCTCTGTAATGTCCCTCACACAAGCAAGGAAAAGAGGCAAGGCCCACATGAAGGTTGTCCCATAGGTTGGAACTAGCAGCAGTGTCCAAACCCACAGCACAATACTATGTGGGCACCTACATAGTTGTATGCCCTTAGCAATACCTGACATCTGCACAAAAGACAGACAGAAAGTAGATAGCAAACAGGTTATGCATTTGGATGAATGTTTTGAAGGACAGAAGTCTGAAACTGAAATGTATGCCATTATTACATGACAGCAGTCCTCAATGGCATGGCCAAAAAACATAGTACTCGACAGTTAATATACTAATATCATATTAATATCTAATAGGAGATACATAAAAACATACAGTTCAAACACCAAGAACAAGATAGTGTAGTACTCAGAGTCATAGCTGTGCATGCAGGGGTGCATGGTTCAAGTACTGCAGTCTGCAATCTACTTTCACAGGGAAAAGCACTGTTAAAGTGCTAATTTAATAATACAATGTGTTAAATAATTTTTTGTCAACCAGTTCACTGTAGCTGGTGTAACATGCAAGTGTGAGTGCATATAACATGTGATACTACCTATTTATATAAAAAAACATGCAATACTACCCATGTATACCCAAGTGTCCCATACAATATAGTCACACCCCTTGCTACTGCAATGACAGCACATAGAAGCATGTTACTTACAGGAAATGATTACACTTATTAAATGATACCATTGCTCTGCTATTTATAAGACTGAAATGTGAGCAATGGTCACCAGGGGTGAGCTATGCTTAACAAAGAGATAGAACACCAGCAACTGTAAAGATATGGCTCTAAGTAAAAAACAGTATGAAAAAACACAGAAGAGCCAATACCATCATGGCTGAACGAACTATATAAATCCAGTAGAATGAAAACAGCAGACTAAAGACATGTGTAACAATGTAAAAACCTTTAGTAACACTTTAATGAAAGTACATGGTAAGCACTTTCACGATCCCAGTGACCGCTTCATCAGACATCTTCTACACTAAAAGCACTTGCTAAAATACACATATTTAAATAGGCTATCAATCAAGCAATAATACAATTAACATCATATTATACTTGACAATGCTTAAAAGTATGACAGCAAAATTAAATGATTCTATAAAACTTAAAATAAATTTATGTAAATCAGTGTTTCAGACTCCTGCACTGTGGTGGTGGTGCTGCGGTAGCGTTGTCGCCTCACAGTAAGACACTGTCTGGTTCGATTCTCAGCTATAGCATCTTCTGTGTGGAGACATGCGTGAATGGGCGCACCTTCATTGAAGGTTGTGCATCAGGGCTGGTAACTCGGCATGTAAAAATCAACTATCAATCATTAGCGGACCGGAGTTCCGCTGTGGTGACCCCTAACCAGGAAAAGCCGAAAAACAAAGAAAAGTGTTTTAGACTCTTGGCTTTAAAAAAAGGTTTGAGTGAAACTGCCTCAATCAAGTATAATAGGATGTTAATTGGATTATTGATTGATTGCCTATTTAAATATATGTTTTTAAGTAAGTGCTTTTAATGTTGAAGATGTCTGATGAAGCGGTCACTGGGATCGTGAAAGCTATTACCATGTACTTTCATTAAAGTGTTACTAAAGTTTTTTTTACATTGTTACACACTTCTTTAGTCTGCTGTTTTCATTCTACTGGATTTATATAGTTCATTCAGCCGTGGTGGTATTGGCTCAGCTGCTTTTTTTCATACTGAGCTATGCTTAGCAGGTTTAAGCATAGCTTAAATGTGAATGCTAAGCAGATTTGTGCACTGGTAAGCATCGCTAAACAAAGCCTACACGGTGTAAATGGCTATTTGTTTAACCATGTATAAGCATCGATTACCATAGTGCAAACATGCACAAACCTGCTTAAAGCTGCTCAAAACTGCCTTAATCACTCTGTATCCAGCAGCCCTTCTTCTGCCTAGGAACAAAATAAACAGACGTTGTAGGTTTTGAACCCAGGACCCTGTACACCATAACCACAGCAATTTATCACTAAGCCATCTGAGCTGTAGGGCTTTTGGATTTTTTTTCAAACATACCATGCATTACAGCCAGTTTACAATAAGGAAGAGATACTGTGCAATCAGGAAGGATTGATATCTACAAATATAAATATATATGTACATGAAAATAAACATATATATATATATATATATATATATATATATATATATATATATATATATATATATATAAAAGAGAGGGACAGATAGATATGTATGGAGATATATATGTGAATAACAATATATAGATATAGTACCACTAAATACTGAGGTGTCTATATATATATATATATATATATATATATATATATATATATATATATATATATATATATGTGTGTGTGTGTGTGTGTGCATACATGTCTCAAAAATTCTCATACAGGCATATGCTGCTGATAGACCACCCATAACTGTGGCAACATGCACAGTTGGATACAAAAAGTCCCACAATACTCAAATCTGCCCCACCCCTACAGTCCAAATAATAAGTGAACAGTACACTGCCACAAAATCATGATAGGCCATACACAATGGTCAGACATACAACGACCTCTCAGCAAAACAACTAAAATGACTGAAGATAGTAAAACGAAATACATCCAGCCAGTAATTCACACAAGTTTATTATACTCTGATGTTTTGGCCAAAGTCTTCAAGGAGTAAAACACTACAAGAAATACTTGCCTTAAATACAAGAAGCAATTGACACTTTATTACATTTAAATACACAGCCTCCAATTACACTCCCCATTTAACCACCTAGGGGAGAAAGTATCACATTAAAAAAATATAAATAGATTCTGTAATTAAAAATTGTTCTTTTATGACTGTTTGAGCAAACTGAGAAACCGACTTTACCAAAACAGTACCTTGTAACCCACTACTGTCCCCATGGTGAGATTTATTAAAATGTGCAGCTATAGAATTGACCTCTTTCTTATCAGTAATCTGTCTCACATGTTCTAACAACCTTTAAAACACTTGTTACTCTCCCCCACATACATTTGGTACAAGGGCATCTAAGATCATTATCTATACACCACCCTCTTGACTGTACAGAGTTCCACATGTTTTACAGCTTTTCCCTCAGCAGGAATGACAGCACTAAATAATGATAGACCATACCTATTAACCTCCTACTGTATGACATCTGAACAAACAATGACATAATTGGGAGACAGAGGCCTAAAAACTTAACCATACTTGAAATATTGCTGTTGTCCACTGAGAAAGTTGCTAGTGTTACAGGGTTTGTTGTGCCATATTTTTTCTGGGGGATATAAAGTCAGAAACACAAATGAATGGCAGCATTTATTGATTGCAATCACCAGAGTATGCTACTGGTTTGCCAAGGACAACACCTGTCTGGACAACAAACCAAACATAACAGGCAAACCTCTGGCCATTATGTGGATAGCTCTACAGTTGAGAACTATGCAGACACAGAACTTTGTCAGACTGAAACAGATGCAGAAGTAGCATGCTCAGACAAACTCTGTTAAACTAGTAGTACTCAAAACATATAACAGCAATACTCACATTCTGCCCCTAAGTCTTGATCCTTCTCCACCACTTAGTGGGCTTATCTCCACAAGCCTTGTTGTAAGAGGTATCAGCTCACAGACTTGCAGGATGCCTTCCTCACAGGTAAGGGAAAGGACCAACCACCACATGGAGTACTCAATTATAGGTGTGTGTTGCCATGACATTGGCTATTGGAATAACTACACAATTGCTCTGCATGCAATTAGCAACTGGGGAACACCAATTGGTGCACAGGCCATCACATGGTCATGATTATTACCTACATTAGACAAGCTGCCATCTATACAAACCACCTCTGTCATAGACAGTAATCTCCACAAAAAGAACTCAGAAGCTATAGCTAACAAAATCCACTTAAAAATGGTATGTGAAACAAGTAAGCATGTAACTGAATGTAGTAGGTGGTCTGTAATAATGGAAAATAGGTGTTTGAAAGGATATGTCTCAACAAGACTTGTTGTACTGATGTAATGCTGAACAGCACCAATGGCCATAGCATGTGGTCTGTCTACAGTGACATAGATCACAGCTCAGGTCCCTGACTCACTCCAGGAAAGGACAACTGACATTTGGCAACTACTGGAGTGTCTGTTAAATACCACTGATGGTGCCACTGTTAGGCCAAATATAGGATATTGTACACATCCATATGTTACCTGTGCATATAACTACGATACACAGTTTTTCTTGTAAATATAAGAGCATGTTCAGAGTAAAGTACTGTTGTAGAAGTGTGTGTTGAAATGCATGTGATATAGCAAGTTCATGCCATTCAACTGTACAGTCTTATAACCACATGTGTGCCTGATATCTGTAGTCACTTACATAGAGTTGTGTTATATTTGGCAAACCATTGTCAAGTCTGTTAACAATGACACCATAACATAACAGCCTAGATATGAATGTGGGACATCCTCCAGGTTAGCACTGTGATAGCAAAGCCTACTGTGCAAACTTATCTAAGTATGTAAATAAGTTGTGCATGTTCTACTTGTGTGTAATTTCAGTTTCAGTGCATACAACAGACATAAATGTTTACAGGTACTGATTTTTGCATTGCCATGATGATAATATGGGTAGTACAATAGGCATGCTTATCAGGTTGTAATCGGAGAAATGTGCAACTGTGTTATGACCCTCAGTCCATGCCTACCACAAACAGCTATCTGAATACCTACATACAGTGGATATCAAGAGTGTACACAACCCTGTTGAAATGCCAGGTTTGTGTACTATACAAAAATGAGGCCACAGGTAATCTTTCCAAAACATGTCCCACCTTGAATGTGACCCATAACCTGTATAATTCTTTTGATGAACAAACACATTTGTTAGGGGAGAAAATACAAAACATAAAAAACATACTATAAACTGGTTGCATACATGTACACATACATAAACCACTACTTGGTTGACACACCTCCTACAGTAATCACAGCATTCTCTTTTTGGTTACACACATGCCATCAATTAACAAGACTCTGATTAACCCCAAATGATGTTCAACTGTTCTAGTAGGATATATTTGACATTTACCCAGTTGCCTGCTACAGCAGTACATATGTTTGGCAGAGAGCTTACAAAGCATTGAAGGGATTTCAGTGTGGAAAGGTATCAGTCAGGAGAAGAGTAGAAAAAGCGTTCACAACATTGAATATACCATGCAATACAGTGCAGACAGTCATCAGACAGTGGAGAAGATATGGGACAACAGTGACACTGCAAACACCTGGACGACCATCCAAAATGGATGATATGACAAGATGACAACAGGACATGGAGGCTGCCAGGGGACCTACAGCAGCACTGAATGAGCTGCAGGAATGCCTGCCAAGTACTGGGTGTGCACCACATGTGGCAACAGTCTTCTGTATTCCTCATATGTCTGCCATATGGGGTAGGGTTGCTAGATAGAAGCCTTTTCATACACAGAAAAACATCCATGGCTGGACAAACATTACCAAACAGTACATCATTTCCAAAAAGCATGTTGGACAATGTGTCATGGTCTGACACCAAGGTTGGACCTGTGGCTCACAATTCCAAGAGGTATATTTGGCCCAACACAAGACTTTGCATTACCAAAAGAACATCATTCCCCTGGTGAAGCATGGTGTTGGCAGTATCATCCTGTGGGGATGCTTTTCAAAAGCTGGTACTGGGCCTCTACTCAAAATGGAGGGAATTATGAACAGCTGCAAATACCAACCATTTTTGTTCCAAACCTTCAGTCATAGGCAGCTGAAGTTGAAGAGGGATGTTATCTGTCAAAATGACCCCAAGCATACTACATCCAAATCGACAAAGGAATGGCTTCACCAGATGGAAATTACAGTTTGGGAATGTGCCAGCTAGTGGCTAGAACTGCATCCATTAGAAAATCTATGGGTTGCCCTGAATAGGGCTGTGCACAAGAGATGCCCTCACAAATTGACATATTTGTAGCACTGTTGCAAGGAAGACTGGGCAACTATTACCATGAAAAGATGTGCCATGATGATAGACTCCGACCTAAGATGACTGAATGCTGTCATTATCTCAACAGGTGCTTCCACAAAGTATCTGTTTAAAGGTGTGCACACTTATGCAACCAGCTTATTGAACTGATTTCAATTTGCATATGTGTTCCCACAACAGACTGTTATGTTTTTAATGGAATTGTACAGGCTATAGGTCTCATTAAAGGTGAGAATTGTTTTGAAATGAGTTATTGTGGTGTCAAGTTACAATAGCACAAAGACCAGGCATTGTAATATATCCACTGTAACTGTATGGTCAGCAATACCTGATCTGTAAAACCCACTTCCATCATGGTAGAGTAATCTCCTTTGGTGGACAGGAGCAATACACAAAACACCATAATAGGTCATTATATTGCTGCACAGGGCCACATAGGTACAAACAACTTGGAAGCATGTCCACCTCTATCAGAACAAGCATATAAGGTCACAGGTGACTCCATGTAAGGCTAACTATGAGTAAAAATCGCACATATCCACACTGCAAAGGCCAGTCACAAGGGTGTCTCCACATATGTTGTCAGTCTCAGAGACAACAATGCAATTCACCCTGTGCTGTTGTCAAATAACACCTCATACACACATGTCATGGCTATAAGCAACCTGCATCAGACAGGTTAGGTGTGAACATCACCCCCCTATAGGGAGATATGCACATCAACTGCACCCCTCCCCCCCATCAGTGGTGAGCAGGTACATATTGCCTACCAAAAGGTAACAACAGCAAGTCTCCATGGGGCCTGACAACATCCCAGTCTGCATTCTACATGAACTCGAGCAAGTGCTCACAGTTCCATCACACACCATAGTCAAAAACAGCTTTAGCAACATCCACACAACATTCACATGGAAGACGGCCATTGTCATCCCTCTATACAGACATGAATGGGGAATAGAAGTTTATACAATTAACTGTCCATCATTGGAGGTAATATGACAAATCAGGGCCAGGAGTGCAATGCAAGCTAATTTTCTGCTGATAGATTACAGGGGTATGTTGTAGTTGTGAGTGCTGCCAACAAATATCCACTATTGATGTGCAATTTCTGTCTATACTGTTGGCAACTGTATGAGGTGCAATGATGTGTTTCACTGTTTATGTCTTCCAGGTGGGATGCAGCACACCAGAAATCCACCCTACAATGTTGCAGAAACATCTGCTATATTTGATGTTATCGTCATCCATTATAACGCCATGTTTGGCCATGGTTAAGAACATCTGTGGGAGTGAACCGCCCTGTAGAATGACCTAGTCCACAGGGTAAATGATGTCAGCCTGCACACAAGAACCTATGAGCAGGTCTGGCATTGTGATACTGACCTCATACATTATGCCCAGTGAAGGGCTGCTACCATAGCCATAGAAGCAACAGCCACAGGTGGGGACCCAGTCATGCAGGCCCAACTGGCACCCACTGAACAACTCCTCACCAGCCATGGTGCACCCACTCCAGACACACAACCTCTTACTGAATCCAGCATTGTGGATATGGGCGCCCCCCACACAATGGATGAGGACCATGCAGGTAAGACCCTAGTGAACATTAGTAGAGTACTTTAGCATACATACCTGTATCTGTGGAGTATCTACATGAATTTGTAAGATAAGATAGTAGTTGTGAACGATGCTTGCTAATGGACATAAGTGCACATCTATGGTGATGGGCAGCATATTGTCATAGTATTTGGGGTTGTACTGTTAATGTGCAGAAATGCTGCTTGCCCATGCACCAAGGTCACATGTGAGTCTGCTGACAGTACCTCTCTCCCACACCTATTTAGGTCCCTCTGGTCTACACGTGGGACAGCAGCCTGTAGCTGGTGAGTATGTCATTGTATTGTTGAGCTTTGCCAATACACACCTAGCCATATTGCTTGATGTCCATGTTCTCTGGTGGTGGTGGTAACTGTAGTGCATCACAGTGGTCACCATGGGGGTCTATTGGAAGATTAATGTAACATTCCTGCAGCATACCTCACAACCTGTCAGTGCAAGACATCTGGATAGACACCAACAAACTGTGGGTCAAATGGGCTATGGTAGGGATATGTATGACACATTAATCCTATACAGTGGATACCACAGTGTACACACCCCTGGCAAGATGCCAAGTATTTCTGATATATACAATGAGAGACCACAATATTGCATTCGCCACCTTTTCCAACCTGTAATGTGACCGTAACATGTACAATCAGCTTGTAAAACCCAAAATATGTTAGGCCACCAAATATGACGTATACAAACCTTACAATATGCTGGATGCATATATGTGCACACCCTTCAAATAATTGTAGGAGCAGCTTGTGATATACTGACAGCATTCACTCTGCTTGGGTACACACCTGCCATCAAGTACAGGGACACAATGTAACAACAAATAACGGTATGCTGTCTGAGCAGTGTATGCATGACATTTGCTCAGTTGCCTGTACCAGAAGCAGCCATGGTGTGTACACATCTTACAAAGCACCCTAGTGATCTCACATTTGAAAGGTATCAGTCAGGAGTAGGGTACAACAGCATTGCATATACCATGTTACACAGTGGAGACAGTTATCATAAGGTAGATTAAATGTGGGATAACAGTGCTATTGAAAATAACCAGATGTCCTTTCAAAACAGATGGAAGGATGTGTTGACTATGGGTCAGGGAGGCTGACAGGATACATGCAGCAACACTGATGGACTTGCAGGGCTCTCTGGCAAGTATTGGTTGTGTAATATATGTGGCAACACTAGCCTCGTGTCTGCATAAGTCTGGCCTATGGGGTTGGGTCAGTAGATAAAAGCATTTACCCAAGCCAAACACCATGCCGGTCTGTGTACAAGTAGCAAAACATAACACCAGGTCTCCCAAAGGCATGTGTTGAAATGTGTAATGGTATAATGAGACCAAGGTCCAAACTTACACCCAATATCCCTAATGTGGTGCACAAGCAACACCTCACTTTACCTGAAGATCACCATCCACATGTTGAAGCTCACTGGTGGCAGTGCCCTGCTTTGGGGTTGCTGCTCATTAGCTGGAACTAGGCCTGTAAGCACGGTGGAGGGAATAATGAACAGTTCAAATAACACTCAAATGTGGGCCAAAGCTTTCAAGCGTCTGCAAGATGGCTAAGTATGGAAAAGGGTTCCAGCTTCTAACATGACAATGATCTGGAGCATGCATCCAAAGCTACCTAAGAATGGCTCCACCTCAATACAATCAAGGGTATGCAATGGGCCAGACAAAGAGCAGACTTAACACCAATAGTTAACCCTCCAGTGTGACCTCCATCTGTGCACATGAGCTGGCCTTGCCAGCTGACAGAGTTGGGGGACCTTTGCAGGGAAGACTGTCAAAATAATGCCAAGTCAAGATGTGCCATGCCAATACTCCCCTTCTCAGGAAAAGTGACTGCTGTAGTTCACTTAACAGGTGTTTCAAACAAACATTGTTTTAAGGGTATCCACACCTATGCAACCACTGTATTGCACATCTCGCTCAGTATATTTCACAACTAACACATTTGTTTGTTTCTCGATTGGATTGCACAGGTCATATCTCACATTTAAGGTGGGTAATGGTTTTGAATGCAGTATTGTGGTCTGATTTTATATGAGACAAGAGCCTGCCGTGTTAACAGGGGTGTGCACACAACAAATCCACACCAAGCTTAGAAGGTTGTTGGTGTAACAGGATTTGTATCAATATACATTCACTGCTGGTGATGAGGTCGGCAAATCAAATGTATGTCATGAATTAGTGACATCAACCCTCATATGATCCCAGTAATGTATCAGACAAACACATAGGGGTTGTGAGGAACAGAAATGTATGTGCCAGACATCTACACATTCTTCATTGATTTGTACAGTTGTGAGATATGGTCTACAGTAGTTACCACTGTGCTATACAGGTGAACAGCAATAATGTGTACATGGGTGCAGTGTGTGCTAGGGGAATGGACGTCACCTACTGAGAGTAATCATGCATCCCAGAGATGTATATTGTTAGTAACAAGGATTGGGAATGGCTGCAATGCATGATGACGAGGGCTGTGTGTCATGCATGTTCATAGGTTCATAGGTAGGTACTAGGCTATTGGCCCTAGGGCCTATATAAGCCTAGCCAAAGGTACCCTGGCTTTCGGCACCCAAAAAAATGATCTTCCTGTGCCACTGTCGAGCAGAGCCACAGAAGTGATCCCCGGGAAGAATTTCCTATCTCCCATCCAATCATAAAGATTTTTCTTGAACAGTGCTAATGAAGAGCTTTGTTTGATATAGATAGGTAGTTTGTTCCAGAGTATGGGAAGTCTCTGGGACAGGAATCTATCCCTCCAGCATGTTCTGTTTATTGTGATGATGAGGTTTAGGTCCCTAGAGCGTGTAGCTCATAGGGATTGGGATTTCTTTAAGTGGAGCATGTCTAAAAGCTCTGGGTTTGACATAGCTTTGTGTGTTAGGCAGAGATCGCCTCTGAGTAGGCGATATGCAACGGAGTAAAGCTGCAGTTTTTTGAGACGGTCTGCATAGGGCATCTCTTTGAGGCCAGTAATCCTCTTTGTGAGGTATTTTTGTGGCCTTTCCAGTTGTTGTAGATGTCTTGTGAGGTACATACCAAAAGGGGCATTGTACTCTATAATGGGTCTAATGAGTGATGAGTAGAGGGAACAATGACCTCTTTTTCCTGGATGAGAAACCTTTTGTGATGAGGTGTGCCACATAGAAGGATTTCCTGACTACTGTGGCGATGTGATTATCAAAAGAGAGACTACTGTCCACCTGTGTCCCAAGGTCTCTTATCACACTTTCGGTGTTAAGTAGACTACCACCTATGTGGTAGTTCATGGGTACTGAGTTTTTACCAAAAGGAATGACAATGCACTTTTTGGCATTGAGCTTGAGCTCATGGCTTTGACACCAGGCATCTGTCTCAGCAAGGTCCTTTTGTAGGATGTCCACATCTTTTGGAGTTTTGATTATGGCTCCTAGTTTGCAGTCATCTGGGAACTTCATTAGCCAAAGACCTTCTGTGTTGGCCTGTACTTCAGAGAAGTAGATACCAAACAGGAGAGGACCCAGGACTGAACCCTGTGGTACTCCACTTGTCACTGGTCTGAAGCTGGATTTGGAGTCTGCTACTTTCACAGTGTGGGTTCTGTCAGTGAGCCAGTTGGCAACCCATCTTGTGACACAGGGATTTATACCTAGTTTAGTGAGTTTATCTATAATTCCAGAGTGAGGGATGGTGTCAAATGCCTTGGTGAGATCTAGATAGGCTGTGTGAACCACCTTACCCTCATCTACAGCTTTGGTGACTGCTTCAAAGAAGTCTATCAGGTTTAGGAGACATGATCTGCCTTTTACAGACCCGAACTGGGTGGGGTCCTGAGTTTGGAGATTACCAATGTCATTGTTTATAAGTTCCATGATGATACGCTCTATAGCCTTGCAGACCAGGCTCATTAGGCTAATTGGGCAGTAGTTTCTGGGGTCTGTGGTGGCTCTCCCTTTGTGGAGTTGGATAACTGTCGCTGTGCACCATTCAGTGGACACATAGCCTGAGGTGAGGCTATGATTGAACATGGTACTTAGGTGGGGTGCCAGTTCGTTCTGTAGTTCATGTAGAACACAGCTTGGGATGTCGTCAGGTCCCATGGATGCTGTGTTCTTGGCTTTGGATAGTGAGTTTTTTACCTGTGCAGTCGTAATTACAGGAACTTTGCATTCTTCTGGTATAGAGATGGGCCCTTTAGGGGATGACAGAGGGGTAAAGTTAGCACTGAACCTATCTGCCAGGATGTTGGCAATATCCGTTGGTTCTGTATATTTAGCGTCATTGTGCTGTAACTCAGAAGAGATCTGAGTGTTGCCATTGAGATTCTTGACATAGCAATAGAATGCTTTGTGGTTGTCTTTAGAGTCAGTTGTGATTTTGCTTTCATAACTAGCTTTGGAGGATTTTTTGAGGGATCTCAGCTTCTTACTGAAGCTGCTCAGGGAGTTTCTCCAATCATGGGATTTTACTCTTTTGCAACAGTTTCTTTCTTCTGTTGTAGAGTTTGTTTATGGCAGGGGACCACCAGATTGGCTTCCTTTTTTTGGAGGATAGCATCTTGGTTCTGTTAGGGATTGCATGATCCATGCACTCATGTAAGTGCTTATAAAGTGCATTTGTGTAGGATTCAGCAGTCATACCTTTATTGTCCATCAGCATGGGTGTCATGAGGTTTGCCACTTCTGTCTTAAGAAGCATGAAGTTGGCTTTGGAGAAATTTTTTACTGTGGTTTCCCTAATGGAGGGTGGGGGAGGGATGTGGATGTCTAGGGTGATTAGCTTATGTTCGGATCTGACCAACGAGGAATTGACCTCTGGTGTGGAGCACCGGTTGCCCATGTTGGTAATAACCAGGTCTAGGATAATGCTGCCCCTGGTGGGGGTGTGGATAAATTGACCCATGGCATTGGAATTTATGAATTCCAGAAAACGTTGAGCACAAGAGTTGGTACACAAGTAATTTTCCCAGTTAATGGTAGGGTAGTTGAAATCGCCCATTATTAGGGTGTTAGTTTGTACCCTAATATTTTCCAGTGTATTAAGAAATGAGGTGGAATCCTGGGGCATGGTGGGGGATCTGTAGCAAGCTACAATTTGGATTGCGGTCTTGCCCAGAGTTAGTTGCACTTGGATAATCTCGGATGCATTATGCTGAGCAACTAGCCTGGAGGTGTGAATATCCTTAATGAATATGGACACTCTTCCACCTTTAGTGTTTCGGTCCAGGTTAGGTGGCCGAAAGGTGTGGTATGAATTATAGCCTGGTAATGCAGGGGTACTCTCTGGAGCCTTGAACCAGGTCTCTGTCACTGCACAGATGTCGATGTTCTCCATTTTAAGGAGTGCCTCGAGAGAGTACATTTTGAGGTTTAGACTTCTAGCATTGAGTAGCAATACTGTCACCTTTTGATTAATGTCAGGTCTGTGTAATAGTTCTGTGCCACCTCGGCTGTGTCTGTGTGCATGTCTGTTTGCATGCCTGTGTGCGTGGCAGCCAACCATAATGTACAGGTATTAATTTATTGTATTCCCCTCACAAGTGGCAATGGGGGTCAGGGTCCCTCCCACTTGGAAAATGATGTCAGTGTCTCTGCAGACTCTGAAATGAGGATAGCTATAGTGAGGCACAGGCAGGGTCTCAGGGACTGAATCTGTGCCATTAGTTGTCATCCCACTGTTATCCACCCCATCCCCCAGACACTGACAATGCCCACACATACCCCATCATCAGTGGCCATAGATGATGGACAGTTGGCAGGTGGTGGTATGGGATAGGTAAGTGTGGTGACTATGGCAAGTGTGTCTGTAGACACCAGCCATAGTCAGATAACAGGCGAGGTCCCACACAGGCGGACATGGAGGGGTGCTCAAAGGGGGGACTTCTGCCCATCATGCCTCTGTCATGAGTGCCACAGCAAGTGTCACCAGATGCATGTTCTGGGCCATCCTGGAGGCACATGCACATAGTGAATGTAACACAAGACAGCTTCTCAGGGTTGTGAATGCCACTCTTCCTGCTATGCGTGACCACATCTGTGATCATGCTGATGACCACCGTTATTATGCTGAGGTCATGGATAGATGGTTGGGTGAGTTGGTAGGAATGCTCACCATGGGATGTCAATCATTGAACATCGAATGTCTCTGGTAGAGCATTTGGTGGGAGTTTTCCATCGGCCACATGGACATAGGACAGCAGCTCGAACAACTGAGGTTCCAAGTGGCCGTGCAGCTTCTCGCTCCCATAGTGGCAGTACCAGCAGTATGAGTTCACTGTCTATGGCTCAATGCAGTAGGCCATGGGCACGTCGTCTTGGCTGGTCACAACAGGGACATATATCCAGCAAACAGCAGTCGGCATCAGGGAGTAGTACTCCATCTGGCCTTGTGCTTGGTCATGCCAGTGGATCCCCTGGCAACCCCAGTTCCCATGACCATGGCAGGAGATGATGAACTGCACACCCTGCCATGTATGGTTCACAGCTGTTCAACATACCCAGGTGTAGGGCAGCCACATGGCATGACTGTGTGCATCCATACACACACACACACACACACACACACACACACACATATCACCATCATAGTCAGGTCACCTCCAGAGTTACACACACCACCTCTGCACAGCCCATTTAATGACCAACCCCCAAACACACATACATACATGATGTCAACCAAATGGCACAGCCTAGGCCTCTGGCAAACCCACACCACACCTTGTGCATATGATGATACCTGTGCCACGTCCCTGTCATCTATACCATCAAGGCAGGGATGTGTTAATATGGGTCTGATGCACAGGGTGAATTTACTACAGTTTAGTAATGTGATGCTGTGTAAAGTGTTGTCAACCAACATGTTTCTAGGTTACACATTAAGATTATGTAGCTGTCCAGCCATGATGCATTATTATTGTTATTAACGCTGACAGAATATGGTCTCCATAATGCATTCTGTTTGTCTTCTAGGTGTCTGTGTGTCAGCAGGATGTGGTCCTGCAGACATTATCTACAAAGAGTATGGCAGTGTGGTAACACATTAAGTGTGCTATACCCAGGGTACAGCTGTACACAATTAACAGGTCTGTATAACAGTTTTTGCATGTGCCATGTAGTTTATATGGCTGAGGGGTGTATACAAGTAAGTGTATAGTGGCTGACATCAGCAGCTCTTGTACAGTGGACAATGGTAAGGGCAGTGGTGAACACACCTCAGATTTGTAAATCCCACACTCAGAGGGTATTGTGTTGACCCAACACACAGAGAATACTCACACACACACACACACACACACACACACACACACACACACACACACACACACACTCACACACAAGATCACAATTGCAGGAGTTGGGTTTGAAATCCCTATTCATGTAGTTAGTGGTAATTCACTATTATGAAGTTATCACAGGTGGCACAGAGATCGCAGTGCATTGAGTTTCCAAAGTACATGTATAGTGAGCAACATTACGTGCCATTGTAAGGTATGGCAATGTGTGGAGTAGTGGGTATGACAGGTCTCATACTAATGTCATGCACAAGTGTGCACACTCCCAAACACTGGTATACACACCAATGCACACACGCGTGTACCAGTACTGTGATTAAGAGCCCTGCCTCTCCAGCTGCTCATTCTATGCTGTTACATAGCTGTTGCACACAGCACAGAGCTTATAGGTCTGCAGAGTGTGTATAGATACCTCCATGGTTGATGTAAAAAGTTGCCCTCATACAGTGGAACGTAGGATGTGTGCTGGGAGTACGATGGCCTACAGTTGTAATACTTGGCCACCCAATGGAAATATACCTCACTCAAACACAAACACAGGATACTGGTCTTACACACACACACACACACACACACACACACACACACACACACACACACACACACACACTTGCCAGGTCTGAGATTCGTAGGATCATGTGCTCATAGGTGTGTACCATGCTAATATGCGTGGAGCCATGACAAGCCTAGCCCATGGGCATAGCCTGGCATAAAGTGTCCTGACATTTTCTCCCAGTGTATCTATTGACCATTGCCACTTGAGTGATGGCCATGGTGACAGTTAAATTCTCCATCCACTCATCCAGATTTCTCTTGAAGAGGGCCAGTGAGGTGCTCTGACATCTATGCAACATATATTGCATTACATGTCCACTCACTGGGTTATGTACCTGTCCCCCAGGATGTTCTGGTGATTGTAGTAATGAGGTTGAGGTACCCATGGCATGTGGTGCATACAGCTCAGAGTTTCATTAGATATGGCATTCTTAACACAACTAGCCACACATGGCATTATCAGTCAAGAATGGATTTCTTGTAAGTAGCCAAGATGTGGCCAGGATTACTTATAGGTATTGCACTCTGTCCATATAGGACAGTTGTTTGCAGGTTAGGGTCATATTTGTGAGTTACACTTGCAGCCTCCACAGTTGTTGCAGGTTTATAGTGAGCTACATGGCAAATGGACACACACACACACACACCACTATTGAGAGTAATACTCCTGTCTGTCTGTCTATCTATCTATCTATCTATCTATCTATCTATCTATCTATCTATGTCTGCTATAGTGTTATTAGATGCACCACGGAGCTTATACAATTTCACCTAGTCCAAAGGTACTTCTAAGGTGAATGACATAAACAGGGCTACTAAATCAGGGTGAGAGGAGGTGTAAAGGGTGGTACACAACTCAAAATGGTATAACCCATAAAGTATATGATTCTCTCTCTCACACACACACACACACACACACACACACACACACACACACACACACACACACACACACACACACACACACACACACATAACACATTTGACAATACTGGGATTAGAACTCCTGCCTATCTAGTTATTTCTACTACAGTGTTACGTAGTTATCAGATGCTCCATGGAGCTTATACAATTTCATGTAGTCCAAAGGTACTTCTCAGGTGAATGACATCAACAGAACTACTAAATCTACTTTAGATCTACTAGCTTTAATCACTAGACTGACTAGAAGTACCCTACCAACTTCAATATGTTCACAAAGTTCTCTACCAACCAGACCATACACCCATACTGAAAAATATTATCACTCCTTACAGTAACCTAAAAACACTCCTCTCTTCCAATAGAATGCTAGTACAAACTGTTAAATTGAACAATTCAGCTGGTGAATCATTATTTTATAACTCTGTTGGTAAATCCTGGAACTTAATTCCTGCAAAACTTACTACAGTTCCCTCCTTAACCCAATTCAAAATATCTCTTAAAAACACCTAAAATGCATAGGTTTTGTCCCTATACAAACCCTGACTAATCCCCATTCAAATATCAACTATAAATGAAAACTTTATTACAGGAAGAAACTTTCATTGTATTACTCTGATTCTGTAACTGTTTAGAAAACTGAACACATTTCTCTTACCTACTGGAAAATACTAAAGTAAGGATGATATCTTGACTCAGCCATGTATGTGAACAACTATAAATGTATGTGACCTCTCTTATAAGTTAGTAATTTCCAACTATTTCCTAACAGTTAATAATTTCCAACTATTTCCTGTGTATGTTGTAGAAAATCTTGATTGTCTGTGTGTATATATTGTTGAACAAATGTCCATTTTGTAATAGTTCACTGTATGTATACATGTTATGTATGTCTGGAGCTTTTCTCTCCAGGTCTCCGCTGAAAATGGACCTATATCCAGTCAGACTTTCCCAGTTAATAAATGTAAAATAAATAAAATAAAATTAGGGTGAGGGGAAGTGTAATGGGTGGTACATAACTCAAAATGGTATAACCCAAGCAGTATATGAGTTGCTTATACATGCACATGATTGCCAGTACTGGGATTAGAACTCCTGCCTATCTAGTTATTTCTACTGTAGATATACGCAGTTATCAGACATGCTATGGAGGTTATACAATTTCTCCTCATCCAAAGGTACTTCTCAGGTGAATGACATCAACAGGACTGATACATTAGGATGAGGGGAGGTGTAAAGGGTGGTACACAACTCAAAATGGTATAACCCACGCAGTATATGATTCACACACACACACACACACACACACACACACACACACACACACACACACACACACACACACACACACACACACACACACACACACACACACACACACACACTTTGACATTTGCTATGACTGAGATTAGAACTCCTCCCTAACTACTTATTTGCATTATAGCATTACACAGTTATTGCACATGCTGCAGAGCTTATGGTGTTGAGGTTTGATGAAAGGGACCTCTAAAGTGACTGATATCTGCAGGACCGTTAAAGTGGGAGAGGGGAAGTATACTAGGTTTGACTGGACACAAAAGTTTTAACTTGTAAACACACACACACACACACACACACACACACACACACACACACACACACACACACACACACACGCACACACACACACACACACACACACACACACACACACACACACACACACACACACACACACACACACTTACTTTGATCTTTGCCATGACTGAGATTAGAATTCCTACCTAACTAGTTATTTGTATTATAGTGCTATGCAGTTATCACACAGGCCTCAGAGCTTATGGTGTTGAGGCCCGATGAAAGGGAGTTCTAAGATGACTGATATCTGCAGGACTGCTAAAGTAGGGAAAGAGGAAGTGTACTGGGTTTAAATGGACCCAAAAGCTTTAACTTCTAAACACCCACATAAACACAGTTTAACATTTACAGGACTGAGATTAAAACTCTTACCTAACTAGTTATTTGCACTATAGTGTTATACAGTTATCACACATGCCACAGAGCTTATAGGGCTGAGACCTGACAAAAGATACTTCTATGGTGACAGACATCTTCAGGACTGCTCATGTAGGGCAATGGCAGTTGCACTGGTGTCAAAAGCCTGTTCATTTCTAGATCCTACTGACATTTCTCTAAGTGTATGAGCATGCTCATTGTGATCTTCTATAGTACATGTGGGACTCCATTCCAGGAATTGTTGTACTCCAGTCCAATTAGTTTTGTGCTACAGCCATACCTCTTGACTTGTTGGTGCAGGATATCTGGAGACAGCCTATCAAAATAGGGGGGCAATGGGCCACATGTGACTGTTTCGCTCAGTAATGTATAGGTTGCTAGGGTTACAGGGCTTGTTTTAGCAGACATCTGACATATATGCTGTTTGACACTGTCATGTATTGTTTCAATTCCTTGTGACATACCTTTTCTGATCATCACAGTGATTTACCAGGGGAATACAGGGTGGATGACGCACACACCAAACTTATGGGCCAAATGCTATGCATTCTTGCACAATGTAGCCTGTTGAGAGGTGTGCCTATGAGCAATTGACTGCTGGAGCTGTGGAAACAGTCTAGCACTTTAGTGATATATTACAATGGTGGAATCACTGTGCATATCTGTTCTGCCCTGGTCTGTTTCCAGTCCACTGTTGGGTAATATAAGTCAGACAGGATCTGGGTTCAGGCAGACTCCAGATAAATTTGTAGGGGATAAGATATGGGGTGTCCTAGGTCAGATATGTTTGCCTATAGCTACCAGTGCTTTGCATAGGGTTCTGCTCAAAGGTTGACTGCACTTGGAGGGTCTTGTGTGTGTCAGACTGTTTGACCAGCCTGGAGGTTTGTGTTTGTCTGGCATATATGCATGGCCCAACTCATTTTGCTTGGCTGACCACATTTTAGGGTCAGGATATTGCATGGGATGAGTGATCAGGGAAGGGTGTGTTGCTCCCCATGGCTGTGGGCCAGGTTCTGTGGGTGCAGACATGTCACCATCTTCCAGGGTTAGGACTTGTTAGGGTCCTAGCCCTGCCTGTTCACTGTACAGAGTATCATGGAATATCTACATTCATGACTCGTATATCTTGTTGGTTATGCAAACACCGCTTAGTCGGTGTGAGAAGCCAATTATTTGGTGAAAGCGCTTAGTCGGTGTGTATTAAAAGATATACTTCCAAGGCTTGGTGTGGTTGCTGGTTACTCGAAGCAGTTGTCGTGACTTCTTTATTCCGTGATTTTCAAGGAAAAGTGTTTTGCAAGTCACTCAGGATTGAAGTCAGATATTACTGACATTTGGCATTGCAGTTTCTGACTTCATATCCATCAGACATTCCATGCTATTACAATCATTCCTTCAACTTTAATACATTATTAGAGTAGTATTCCAAAGGTGTCCTTCTCTTTGGACCCTTTTCACCCAATTATGTATGGCTTTGGTTAGATTTCTGGCTCTCTGACACTGGCAGGTTTTCTCCTAGCAGTTAGCAGCATGGCCTTTCTTTGCCTTTGTTAGACTGTGTTATGTTGGTCGTATGGATCTCATGGCACTCCCTAACAGGGCATTGTGGGTGAGACATGTGCATTTTCCACAGGCCCGTAGGCCAGGTGTGAAAGATGTAGGCAAGGCAGTGCATTCTGATATGTTCCCAGGCTGCCAGCAGTGAACAACCCTGGGATGGCACCAGTAAGATGACTATGGGTATTACTGATAATTGCTTTCTGTTTGTGTTGAGCCATCACTCTAGTTGACAGCTGGATGCTGCATAAGGCTAGGGACATGTTACTGCATTTCTATGGGGCTATGGTGGATGACACATCTGTACACAATGTACTTTTGAAGATGCTGTGCTGAAATTTGTTTAACATTTTAGTCCCATTTAGCATAGTGGTTTGCCCTCTATCTTTCAGACAAAAGGCATAACGGTATCGACCACAGGTCAGATTGTTCTGGCATATGTAGTTTCAGACTTCTTACCTTTCAGAGCCATACTGCCACTGCCAGACCTGCTGTGATATTACTGTGTTAACGTCTGTAGGTGGGGATTTTATGGATGTCACCATGTGGGGGCCTTTACCAGGCATTTCTGTATGGCTTTGTAGAGATGATCTGCTGGGTGAGGCTTGGAGTGGGTATGGGACCTCCACTTTGACATCCGTGCATGTGACCTATGAGCCCCCCAGTTATTTGGCTCACCACATATACTACAGTGGTATTTGTCAACTTGGGTGGTACTGCATGGTGTGGGTAGACCAGTACTGGGATTACACTTCCTGCTGTCCCACAGAGCTGTTAGCTGTCCACTGCTATCCCAGTAAGTTACCCCATTCCCTTGCATGCTTGGATCAATACCATATATATGCTATCAGAACATTCCACTCCATTCACTAATTTTGTTCAGGTGATTGACTTACTTTGTGCCTGAGGCTGTTGTGAGAATGGTGCTTGAGGGCTGACTATGTTGGATGCACACAGTACACTGCATATACATGGTAAGGTATAGCTGGTGTGTTGTTTGCCATCCCTTTTACTGTGACTGTGAGTCAGAAAGAGAGATCAGTCCATTGGTTCCTGCAGTGTCAGTGAATGTGTTATGCATTGCCTCTTTGCCAAGGACAGGGCATACTGGGCATGCCTCCATCTGCCTACAGGGGAACACTCAGGATGTTCCTCCACCGAGTCCCTCTGTGCCTGTGGAGACCTTGGCAATGGTGGGGAGCTATGTGGCCCTTCCCCATTTCTTTACTTCTGCAGCTGTTTCCACAGGATCATATTGTATAACATGGCACATACTATGAACATGTGTGCACATGTGGCTGGAGAGTACTGCAAGGCTCCACCAGATATGTCAAGGCAGTGGAACAGTGACTTGAGCATCTCAAACACATGCTCTATAATGAACCTAGTCTGCGCGTGTGCCTCATTATGGCATTCTTGTGTGGGTGTGTTTGCATTTCTGATGGGTGTCATCATCTACAGCTCCAGTGTGTAGCCAGCATCCCCCACCAGATGGCCATATGGGATGTCCCCACTGGCAAACGCCTGGTGTACAGTTGTGATAAAATGCCAGATGTGGGAGTCATGATAGCTTCCAGAGTTGACAGCACACACATTCATGATAATGCCCTGGGCCATGACCTGGCAGTTGATAGAGTGGAACCCCTTGCAGTTTAGGTAGACCCTACCCTGGTCACTGGGTGGTACTTTGATGTCGATGTGCATGCAGTCTATGGCATCCAATACCTCCAGGTATTCTGCTAAATGATGGGAAAGATGCATATTGCTGGTCCTCTCCTCACGGGTGCTGGGGAAGTAAATGTGCTCAGTGGCATGCAGTTGCATGGCATCCAGGAACTGGTGGAGTATCCTGGATGCAGATGCTTGTGAGACCCCCATGGTATCCCCAGTTGGTCTTTGGAAAGTACCTGTAGCTTGTATTTTTAAGGCTACACTTACCTTGGTATCCACTGGAATGGGTTCCACTCTGTTGGTTCTAGGCCGGAACAGCTCAACAAGTTGCTGAAGTATGTCCCTGTCCACCCTGTAGTGCTCTACTGTCCCCAGATTATGTAGCCCCTGGTAGGTTACCCTGGGTCAAAACACTCTTCTCCTACTCGATGGTCTGAGTTGGTTGCCAGCATTATCCTCCTCACCACCCTTAGTCTCTAGCACATACTGATAGATCAAAGCAACAGCAGCCCCTAACATGTTTTGTTAGTTTTGTCAGTTTAAAATTCTCCCAAATGTGTACACCAATTGTGTAGAGTTTGTGGGAAAAACAAGACTGAAAGGTGTTTGCATAGTTTATATTATTGTGCAGGGCTTCTGCCTGTGTAATTGGCTGATTCTGATACATTCCACCTGCCAGCTATGGTTACTCTCCTTGATTGCCTTCCTTCTGCTGTTTCCTCTTCCCATTTCCTCTCCGTTTAAGCCCTGATGTGTGCCACACATAATAATTCTGCTATTCCTTCTGTCTTTTTTTTTTTTTTTTTTTACACCCAGAGCGCACCGCGCACACCTGTTTAGCTAGGAGAAACAAAGGTAAGCAGCCTCAGACACGCCCCCTTCCTTAGCTGTGCTTAGCTAAGGACAAACATATGCCACTGTGCTCCAGTTTGCTTACAGCAAGCATGACACACCCCCTTTTCATGTTACCTGCTCCTCCTCCTGTCTACATCATGGTATTAGAGCACCTACACGGTTAGGTGCAGTCTGACATTTAGAAGAAATTTGTGATTCAGTATAAATTCCCTCATTTGCATACACCACTGCCTTACTCCTGAGTTACTACACTTCCACTAAGCCTATCCCCTTAACAACCACTATTCCGTGGTATTGTTTTCATTCTGCATGTCATTGACTATAATATCAAAATGCATATTTCTGTAAAAATTGCCCCCCCCTTTGTTTTTTTTTTATTTTTGGCACAATCCCGTTTGCACGCCACTGCCCTATACTTAAACAACTGAGACTGGTCAAAAAAAACTTTTATTTTACAAAATGTAAACTATTTTTCATGCCAATGGCCATATATTTGGCCATTGGCATGCCTAATGAATGGAATACATGCTTTATTTGAGACAGTCATGCCTCCGTTTTCTTATTTGCAGAAATGCATTCAGCTAGTAACTGAATACATTTCTGCAGGTTACACTATTCCTGCAACAACACCTACCTGCTTAGTGAATCACTAATTCACCTCATTTGCATGGTTTTCACCAGCAAATGAGGTAATTAGCATAAGGCAGTGGTGTCCATGCAGGAATAGTGTAGGAGCACTCGTGCACGTCCCGGGAGCCCTTTGCTGAATCGCTCAACAGACATATTGCATGCAGCAGCTCCTGCACTATTCCTACACTCGGTGTAGGGTTTGATGAATCCTGGGGATCATGTCCTGAATTATTTCCTCCATGTCTTCCTGCTTTCTCTTCTGACAGTCAAACTATAAATTATTGTTTTCACCACATTGTGTACATTTAATTTTATATGTTTGCTCCATGTCCAGTTTCACCACAATTGCCACACCTTTTCTTAGGACATTCACTAATTAAATGATCCCCAGGGCCAGAGGAAAACCACATTTTAAGTTGACCCCAGTATCTTAAATAAAATATTTACTTCCAATTAATAATCACATCATTGGGAATATGCAGTATTTTCCATATTTATAATCCAAACATACATTTATTTCTGACCCCATCCCACAACTTTCTTGCATCATATATCTTTTGGGTACATGTCACGTTGTCGAAATGTTAAAAGTTCGAACGTCATATGGTCGAACCTATATGATAAAACTTTTAAAAGTTTGAACGTTTCAACGGAGATCTCCTTACAGTGCGGAATGGGAAGATTTCCCTTTCCTGCACTGTAGTGCAATCTTGGAGTTTGTATATTTAAAGAGCGGGGGGTGTGGAGGTGCAGGGAGGCTTGCCCTCCTGCTTAAAATGGTCACATAGGTTT
The DNA here is from genome assembly GCF_019279795.1 of Protopterus annectens. NCBI lineage: Eukaryota > Metazoa > Chordata > Ceratodontiformes > Protopteridae > Protopterus > Protopterus annectens. The sequence goes on from NC_056750.1 coordinate 240,816,497, forward strand.
TTTGTGTTGTTTTTTTTCCCTTTTTTTACATTTTTGAATTGTTAAAAGTTCGATCATATGACGTTCAAACTTTTAACAATTCGATAACATAATATCAACCCATGTCTTTTTAATGTCATAAGCATTTTTACAAAGTTGCCCAAAGAACGTTCTCAGTACATTACAAAAAAAATCCAGTAGACCTCCAGAACTTGCACCATTGAAGCAACAACTTTTTATTATACAAAATAAAAGAGATTTATTTTGTATAATAAAAAGTTGTTGCTTCAACGGTGCAAGTTCTGGAGGTCTACTGGATTGGTTTTGTGTCGTATTGGTTTGTGGTTTGTATTTTGGACTATGCCACTCTCAATACATTGTCTATTGTATCAGGAGTTCAAAACTGTAATTTTAATTTCTTTTTTAACATCATATTAGTCTCTTTAACAATAAACCTATTCCATATGGAACAGAAAAAAACTTAGCATCAAACTCAGTCATAAACGTTTCAGCCAAACAAAGATTCAAATGTAATCAGAAACAGATTAGCACCTGTATGTATAAACAAACTCATATGTTCAGGATGAAATTCAGTGGAGTAATAATATAGTCTGACACAAAATATCTGCCAATCTGTCCTGCCTTTAATTCAGTTCTGATTGAGGGATTTCACTTAACCATTAAATAAACATTCCTTTGTTGTATAGGGTTACCCTTTGCTGTTACCATAGCATGTCTTTTTTTCACTGCTAGTCTCACAAGTTTCATAAACCATTGGATTATTTCACTACTGCCTAGTCCTTCTGATTATCTCTTATGTACAGTCTCCAGTCAAAAATGCTTCACTGTTCTCTGTCATTTTTATTTCATTTGTGATATAATCCTTTACAATGTCTGACCATGAGACACAACAGAGTCTTCCATTTCCTTCTCTTTAATAATTTCAACTAATATAGTGTCCTCCAAGACATCTTTCTGAACTTCATTAATTTCAATATGTAGAACTGCACTACCTACATAAATTGCATTGCCATCCATCTCTTCACTTTCAGAAGCAATATAAAACTCCTTTGACATAACGCTCATCAGTAACCTCCCTTCATTTCCACTTCCTGCATAGTGCTTCCTTCCAGTGACAGCACAACAGCAATGTATTCTGGAAAAGAATAAAGGAAGATCTCTTGTTCCCTAGCCAAATTTCCCCTAGTCAGTATGAATATAATCTCAGGTCTTCCCTGAGCAGGCCATAGAACTAGTGAGACTAACTCAGTCAACAAAGTGTAAATGAGTTAAAATAAATAAAGACATGTATATATCTATAGCCTCTCATTATATAAGCTACAATTAACATTTATATAGCTATACTCTACACATAACATTTATGTAGCTATACTCTTCCTTTATACAGCTGCAGTCTATACAATGCACACACACGACCGTCCTTATATAGCTATATTGTAGTTGTACTGTATAGTTATATAGCTTTACTCTCTCCTTAGTGTTGTACTGTTTATTTACGCATTGTAGACTGTCTTTCTACCATGACACTGAATATTTACATAACAGTATTGTCCTCACATGTCTCTATACCTTGTATAATACATATGTAATTCTCCTGATAGAGCTGTCATGTGTATTTATACATCTGTGACCTTTCCTTATACATGAGTACTGTATATTTAGATAGCTGTAACTTCTCCTTATACAACTGTTTATATAGGTATGCCTTTCCTATAGTCATCTATAGTATGGATTTAAATGTTCATATTATGTCCTTTGTGAATTTTAATGTTGCTTGAGCCATCTATAGTCTTTCCTTCAAAATATGTTTTTATTTTCACTACTGCTTAGGTCCCACAGTCTGTCTGCAGTGAGAGTTGCCATCCAGGATACAGACGTTCTAACCTTCAGGGTCAGCCCAAGTGTTGCTACACCTGCATCTTATGTCCAGATGGAGAAATTACCAACCAGAGTGGTAAGATGTTATTTTATTGAAAAGTTTTGTTTTAGGCTTATGGCACAGAAACATATTTTCAGAGGTGCTTTTGGATCATTTTTTTTTTTTTGTAACTATGAGACTTGGTTGGTGGTCATACAGTAATGCATTTGAAGTTGGTTAAATCAAACTCAGGTTTGTATAGCACAACCCCTTTACAGCTCATTACTTTACTCATTAATGGGGGTTGGCATAATAGTAAATGTTTTTACTTCAGAGATGCAAGGTAGAGGGTTTGATTTTGACCTCTGATTATTGACTAGGCTTGTAATGTTCTGCAGACTGATAGTTCAATATTTGACTCTGAATGCATGAAGCTGAGTTGTTGTGTGATAAATCTGAATATCAGTAGCTCAGTATATGCCCAGCTGTATATGATGTGCATCTCATTGCTGCAAGCTTGTATCTCTCCTGCCCTCTCTCCAGGATAAATTATACCATGTGGCCAAATAAGCACAGAAGATTAAGAAGGGACCTGCTTAGAGGTGGGGTCTAAAAAGGGGCACCCCCGAATCATATAGGAAAAGATGCTCCATAGAAGGGTATGGCTAACTAAAAAAGGAGATGCCAGAAGACATATTTCCTGAAGGCACAGCCGACTTAAATGGCAAGCATCCTCCTTTCCATCATAAGAAAACACATTAATTGTAAAGACAGCCATAAAATGTAAGGTCTGACCAGAAAGAGGCCAGCTGTGCATAAAAAAGTTCAGTATGACTGGCTCACACCTAGGCAGACACAAGCCCTATGAATAGAAGTGTGTCAGGGCCTTAAGGTAAGTGGGTCACCCAGCTTCAGTAGAAATTAGACTGCTAATACATCAGCACAATGATAAAAGAAATACAGTCCAGGCAGGCAACTTTCAGTAAGAGTTCCAGAATTATTTAAATCCAAACACAAGGTAATGTTTCTGAATGCAATTTGCCCCAATTCATCTGTCTATGTGTGGGTAATAACTGAGGAGGCTTAGGAGTTAAATTAAGTATGAGTACCTTTGCCAATTCATTCATTCATTCATTTATTGAGTTTAAATGTAGGACACAATCATTTATTTTTCAGAAACAACATGATAACGTTTTTAAGAAGACATGGCTAGACTTACAAAATCTTTCTCTAAAATCCTGCACATGTGACGACAGGTAAGCATGACATTCATGAGTGCAGTTTAATAAATGTAAATGCACATACATGATGGCACAACAATTATAAGGGATTTCATAAAGGGCTTTTGTACACACTAATTAGCAGAATTATGTAACTGAGGTAGTACTGATAATGCTGACATCACCACATACAAACCAAAAGAAAGCTGGTATACAGTCTTCTAATCATTACCAGTATGATAGGCATGAGTATCCATGTATTGACCACAGGGCAATTTATGAATACTCAGTATACCAGGTGGCACTTTTGGCCAATATTTTTACAGCACACTAGCTAGGCAAGAATATGAATACCTGCTCAGAATGGATGTTCACAACTTTGACCTTCTATTTCATCATGTTATAGGGTAGCCTATACCTTACAGGCATAGGTCATTACTAATTTTACCATGCTGGCCATGGCCACTGGCTCATTCAAGAAGTCAATTCATGGTACTACTGGGAGAGCTCAGACCTTAGCCAGCTGCATCTCCTAGCAGTTTCTCCATGACCATTGCGGGAACATACATAAGTTGAGTAAGTCATGCCAATGGTGTAGAGGGATACAGCCCTGACTATGGACCTGGTCACAACTGTTTGATTAGTGGCTTGAAAACATTAGTAGAATGTCAGAAGAAGGTGAGTATGCTCATCTGGGAGTGGACATACTGGGTGGATCTGCTCATAGGCAGACTCACCCTCAGCCAGACACACCCTCAGGCTTCTCCTAATGGTGCACCCAGCACATGCTTAAGGAAAGTGTCAGCACAGACAATGGGCTTAGGCCAGGAGAAACAAATTCTTCACTGCCTGTAATACGGGGACATTCCACTTGCCCTGTGGACTCTATGGGCAGATTCATTCTCAGTCTGGAAACTTTTGTGAGAAAGGTCAAACTGGGGAGTCCACAAAAATGTGGGAGCTGCCAATGCAGGAACTACAGGGAGCAAGGTCTGTGTGCCTGAAGTCAGCACCGATGGGATAAGAAAAAACATTAGCTGAGTGAATCCATTAATGGCAGGGTTTCCACATGGTAGCCTGCCTTTTGGGTACAATAAGGTCTGTGAAGGCACACGCATTACTCTCCATTCTTCTGACACAACATATGCCCATGCTTTTATTATCCCTATTGGCTATCATTCTGGAAATATTATATCTAAACTGATACTGTGATTACAACATAGATGCAATTTACTGCAGATACAGTGCATTGATACTTGTAGTCATTAATTATGATTGTGTGGCAGTGCAGTATGTAGCCATGTATATGAACAGAGCAGTAGCTAGTTAAATAGCTAAATTAGTGAATTAGAGCCCTGGGCAATCCTCAGTCTAGCACCTCTTCAAACAAAACCTGAGGAGAAAGAAAAACTATTCTCTCCAAAAGGTAGATCGTCTTGCTCTTTGTTGCTTTTTTACTCGGGTTAACTACAATATTTCAGCATTCATTCATTTCCTGCATGCAACAACATGACTGCAACTGTTTACCCAAATGAACAGAAAGACCAAATTGCTATTCTCCCTCAGTGCTAGCAATGCATTGCCAGTGCATCACTTCTACATTACAGATCAGATTGTGCCCCCTAACAGCTTGTGCCTGGGGCAGTCTCCCTCACTTCACTGTAGCGAAGGTTCTGCATCTGAATTCATAAATAAGCAATCTCCATGTGTGTGCATGAATCTAATGTATGTGAGGCATAGAAATCTGGAAATGTTGGGTCAGTATCAGTTGTGTCACGATTGTTTAGTATCTACATATAAAAAGGTGTTGCTTTGCACAAAAAGCAGGAGGTGACAATAAAGGGACATGTGAAAGTCTGCATCTACGAATATTCTTAAGGTTTCTAATGCCATTTATTTGCAGACTGTTGTATTATGTGTTATTGTTGTTGGTAAATGTTGTTGAACTGATGTTATTTCATTGACAACACGAATAGCTGTTGTCTTGAACTTGTACTATCTTCAGACAAATGGCTGATCTCTGATAAAGAGGCATCCATTGCTGCAATAGTATCAATCCATTACATTAACGGTCTTTTTATGTTGAACTTTAACCTTGCAAACTATGACATCTTTTTCTAGTAATCTTTCTTTTTGCATTATGTGTCTAAAGTATGAAAGTCAAAGTAGTGTAATCTGAGTTTCTGGATAACACTTAGAATTTGTTTCCTCCGCTACAGATTGATTTATTTTTCAGCAGCCCATGGTAAATTTCAAGTTCTTCAGAACACCATCAATTCAAGTGCACTTAAATGCACTATAGATTCATATTGGTTTGTAATCTGTACCATTATTTGTGAATACTCCTCCCAGTTGTTTTTTTGTATCATATGTATGAAGGTACATTAGGTGATTTTTTTACATGAACATTCAAACACCTGCGTGTCTTCATTCATGAGAAAGAGCTAACAATATTAAATAATGAAAAGACAATAGCCAAAACATATGTGTACTTTGTTTCACAACAAACAAACAAAAAAAAGAAACAAACTGGAAAATAAATCAATCAGAACAACTTTTTACCTCTGTGCTCTTTCGTGCCTTCATAATAGGACTTCTTCAGAACAACTAACACATTGCATAGCCACCTCATTATATACCCATGTTGAAAAATCACTTTACCATTTAAAAAATGAAGGAGGGTCTGTGTGGGATAATAGATTTTTGTTAGTGGGAAAACAAAGGATTCATTAAACCCTACACGGTATGTAGGAATAGTGCAAGAGCTGCTGCAAACAATATGTCTGCCGAGTGATTCAGCAAAGGGATCCCGGGATGTGCACGAGCGATCCTACACTATTCCTGCACGGACACCACTGCCATATACTAATAACCTCATTTGCTGATGAAAAACATGCAAATGAGGTGAATTAGCGATTCAGCAAGCGGGGAAGTGTCCATGCAAGAAGAGTGTAACCTGAAAAAATGTACAGTACTGCAAATAAGAAATCAGAGGCATGACAGCCTCAACTAAAGCATGTATTACATTCATTAGGCATGCTAATGGCCAAATACATGGCCATTGGTATGAAAAATAGTTTACATTTTGTAAAATAAAAGTTTTTTTTTTTTATCTCAGCCGTTTAAGCATAGGGCAGTGGCGCGCAGACAGGATTGTGTCGAAAATAAAATAAAAAAGGAGGAAAAGCAATTTTTACAGAAATCTGCATTTTGCCATTATAGTCGGGTATAAATGGGTTTGAGCAGTGCACACTGGGTCAAAAAAATATACAAACACAGAGGAAATAGCAGAACTATTTACATTTGAGCAATGGGTATGCACAGCACACATCAGAGCTTAAATGGGGAGGAAATTGGAAGGGAAACAGCAGAAGGAAGGCAATCAAGGAGAACAAGCGTAGCTGGCAGGTGGAATGTATCAGAATCAGCCAATTACACAGGCAGCAGTCCAGCACACTACTATAAACTATGCAAACACCTTTCAGTTTGTTTTTCCCCACAAACTCTACACCACAGGTGTACACATTTGGGTGAATTTTAACCTGACAAATCTAACAAACATGTTAGGGGCTGCGGTTGCCTTGATCTATCAGTATGTGCTAGAGACTGAGGATGGTGAGGAGGATAATGCTGACAACCAACTCAGACCATGGAGTAGGAGAAGAGGGTCCAGACCCAGGGTAACCTACCAGGGGCTACATGATCTGGAGATAGTAGAGTGATACAGGGTGGACAGGGGCATACTTCAGCAACTTGTTGAGCTGTGCCAGCCTCACCTCAGACCAAGAACCAATACAGGGGAACACATCCCAGTGGATACCAAGGTATGTGTAGCCTTAAGAATACTAGCTACAGGTACTTTCCAAAGCCAACTAGGGATACCATTGGGATCTCACAAGCATCTGCATCGAGGATACTCCACCAGTTCCAGGATGCCATGTGACTGAATGCCGCTGAGAACATCAACTTCATCAGCACCCGTGAGGATAGGACCAGCAATATGTATCTTTTCCACCATGTAGCAGCATACCCGGAGGTACTGGGTGCCATAGACTGCATGCACATCCACATCAAAGCACCACCCAGTGACCAGGGTAGGGTCTATTTAAACTGCAAGGGGTGTACTACTCCATCAATTGCCAGGTCATGTGCGATGCCCAGGGCATTATCATGAATGTGTGTGCTAGCAGCCCTGGAAGCTATCACAATTCTCACATCTGGCATTCCACACAACTGTACTGGGCATTTGCCAGTGGGAACATCCCATATGGCCATCTAGAGGGGGATGCTGGCTACGCACTGGAGCTGTGGATGATGAATTCATCAGAAATGCACACACACCCCACACGAACACCATAATGAGGCACATGCACAAGCCAGGATCATTATAGAGCATGTGTTTGGGATGCTCAAGTCACAGTACCACTACCTTGATATATCCAGTGGAGCCTTGCAGTACTTTCCAGCCACATGTGCACACATGTTCATATTATGTGCCATGTTATACAATATGATCCTGCAGAAACAGCTGCTGCAGGAGCAAAATGGGGAAGGGCCACACAGCTCCTCACCATTGTCAAGGTCTCCACAGGCACATAAGGACTCATCGGAAGAACATCCTGAGCCTGAGCTTGCCCCTGTAGGCAGATGGAGGTGTTCCCAGTATTCCCTGTTCTTGGCAAAGATGCATAGCACATACACTGATACTGCAGGAACCAAGAGACTGATCTCTCTCTCTCTCTGACTCACACACACAGTAAAAGGGATACCAACCAACGCACCACCTATATCCCACCATGTATAGGCTGTGTACTGTGCGCATCCAACATAGCCAGCCCTCAAACACCATTCTCACAACAACCTCAGGCAAAGAGTAAGTCAGTAACCTGAACAAAAGTACTGAATTGAGTGTAATGTTCTGATAGCATATCTATGGTATTGATTCAAGCATGCAAATGAATGGGGTGTCTTACTGGGATAGCAGCAGACAACTGACAGCCATGTGGGACAGCAGGAAGTGCATACTCAGTATTGGCCTACTCACACCATGCAGTGCCACCCTAGTTGACAAATACCACTGCAGTATATGTGGAGGGCCAAATAACTGGGGGGGGGTCATAGGTCACATGCATGGATGTCAAAGTGAGGGTCCCATACCCACCCTGAGCCTCACCCAGCAGATCAGCTGTAGAAACCCATACAGAAATGCCTGACAAATGCCCCCACATGGCAACATCCATGAAATACCCACCTACAGACATCTAGGAAATACCCACCTACAGACATTTACACAGTGATATCACAGCAGGTCTGGCAGTGGCAGTATAGCTTTGAAAGGTAAGAAGTCTGAAACTACAAATGTCTATGCCAGAACAACCTGACCTGTGCCGATACTGTTATGCCTGTAGTCTGAAAGATAGAGAGCACACCAGTATGCTAAATGGAACCAAAATATTAAGCAAATATCAGCACAGTCTCTGCAAATGTGTATCTTGCACACATTTGTCACTCTCCCATAGTCCCATAGTCCCATAGACATGCAGTAACATTTCTTTAGCCTTAAGCAGTATCCAGCCATCAACTAAAAGTGATGGCTCAACACAAACAGAAAGCAGTTATCAGTAACACCCACAGTCAACTTACTGGTGCCATCCCAGGTTTGTCCACTGCTGCCAGCCTGGGAACATAACAGAATGTACATACCATGATACAGATGGCCTTCATCTGTTACACCTGGCCTACAGGCCTGTGGCAAATGCCCACGCCTCACCCACAGTGCCCTGTTAAGGAGTGCCATGGGGTACATAAAACCAACATAACACAATCAAAAAAAGGCAAAGAAAGGCCATGCTGCTAACTGCTAACTTAAACCTTTAAGGGTCAGAGAGCCAGAAATCTGGCCAAAGCCATGAATAATGGGATGAAAAAGGTCCAAAGAGAAGGACACCTTTAAAATCCTAATCTAATAATGTAATAAAGTGGAAGGAATGATTGTAGTAGCATGGAATGTTTAATGGGTACGAAGTCAGAGACTGCAATCTCAAATGTCAGTAATATCTGACGTCAACCCTGAGTGACTTGCAAAACACTTTTCCTTAAAAACCACACTTGTTTGTGTAACCAACAAGGTATATGGGTCATGAATGTGGACGTTCTGTGATACCCTGTACAGTTGACGGGCTGGACTGGGACTCTAAACATGGAAATGCCCTCATTGCAGGCAGTTGTAACTCTGGAATATGGTGACATGTCTGCTCCCACAGAACCCTGGTCCACAGACATGGGAAGTAAAACACCCTTCCCTGATCATTCATCCTATGCAACATCCTGACCCCAAAATGTGGCCAGCCAAGCAAAGTGAGGTGGGCCATACATATATGCCAGACAAACACACATCTTCAGGCTGGTCAGTCTAACACACACAAGACCCTCCAAGTGCAGTCAACCTTTGAGCAGACCCCTATGTGAAGCACTGGCAGCTATAGGCAAACATATCTGGCCTAGTACACCCCCCATATCTTATCCCCTGAAAATCCATCTGGGGTCTCCCTGTCACCCTGATCCTGTCTGACATATATTACCCAACTGTGGACTGGAAACAGACCAGGCCAGAACAGAAATGCACAGAGATTCCACCATTTTAATATATCACCAATGTGATGGACTATTTCCGCAGCCCCAGCAGTCAACTGCTTGTAGGCACACCTCTCAACAGGCTGTATTGTGCAAGAATGCATAGCATTTGGCCCATAAGTTTGGTGTGTGTATCATCCACCTTGTATTCCCCTTGTAAATCACTGTGATGATCAGAGAAGTTATGTCACAATGTACTGAAACAATACATGACAGTGTGAATCAGCATATATGTCAGATGTCTTCTAAAACAAGCCCTGTAACCCTAGCAATCTATACATTACTGAGAGAGGCAGACACAGTTAGAAGTCCCTTCCATCAGACCTCAGCCCCATAAGCTTTGTGGTGCATGTGATAACTGTGTAATACTATGGTCCAAATAGCTAGTAAGGTAGAGGTTCCAATCTCAATCATAGTACATGTGTGTGTGTGTGTGTGTGTGTGTGTGTGTGTGTGTGTGTGTGTGTGTGTGTGTGTGTGTGTGTGTATGTGTGTGTGAGTCATATACTGTGTGGGATATACCATTTGAGTTGTGTACAACCTTTTACACCTCCCCTCACCCTAATTTAGTAGTCTTATCAATGTTATTCACCTGAGAAGTACATTTGGACTAAGTGAAATTGTATAAGCTCAGTGGTGTGTCTTATAACTGCATAAGACTATAGTAGAAACAACTAGATGGGCAGAAGTTTTAATCCTAGTACTGGCAACTGTTTGTGTGAGAATCATATACTGCTTGGTTTATACCATTTTGAGTTACGTACCACCTATTACACTTCCCCTCACCCTAATTTAGTAGTCATGTTGATGTCATTCATCTTAGAAGTACCTTCCGACAAGGGGGCATTGTATAAGTTTCATGGTACATCTGTTAACTGCGTAACACAATAGTAGAAATAACTATATAGGCAGGAGTTCTAATCCCAGTACTGGCAACTGTTTGTGTGTGTGTGTGTGTGTGTGTGTGTGTGTGTGTGTGTGTGTGTGTGTGTGTGTGTGTGTGAGAGAGAGAGAGAGAGACTCATACACTGTGTGGGTTATATCATTTTGAGTCGTGTACTACCCATTACACTTCCTCTCACCTTAATTTAGTAGTCCTGTTGATGTCATTCACCTTAGAAGTACCTCTGGATTAATGAAATTGTCTAAGTTCCATGGCATGTCTGATAACTGTGCAACACTATAGCAGAAATAACTAGATAGGTAAGAATTGTAATTACAGTACTGGCAAATGTGTGTGTGTGTGTGTGTGTGTGTGTGTGTGTGTGTGTGTGTGTGTGTGTGTGTGTGTGTGTGTGTGAGAGAGAGAGAGGGAGAGAGAGAACCATATAATGTGCAGGTTGTACCATTTTGAGTTGTGTACTACCCTTTACACCTCTCCTCACCCTAATTTAGTAGTCCTGTTGATGTCATTCACCTTAGAAGTATCTTTGGATTAGGTGGAATTGTATAAGCTCTGTGGTGTGTCTGATAACTGTGTAACACTATAGTAGACATAGATAGATAGGTAGGTGTTTTAATCTCAGTACTGGTATGTGTGTGTGTGTGTGTGTGTGTGTGTGTGTGTGTGTGTGTGTGTGTGTGTGTGTGTGTGTGTGTGTGTGTGTGTGTGTGTGTGTGTGTGTGTGTGTGTGTGTGTGTGTGTGTGTGTGTATTTGTCATATCGATTGGGGGGTGTTTTGCAACAGTTCCTCACCTAGTACACATCCAAATATCCACTGTGCAGGGCACACTGTTGTCATCCACTGTAGTTGTAGCTGTGGACACTCTGCGGCCCAAAAACCATATGCCATGTGAAATAACTATGTAACAGTATGGGCATAAAAACAAGATAGGTGGGTCTTCTAATCCTGTGATATCATTTCCCACTCGGGAATCATAGACAAATACAGCCATCTAGGCATCAACCCCTATGTCACCCGGTGGGTTGCAAACTGGCTCATGCATGAGACCCACAGTGTAAAGGTAGCAGACTCCATGTCAGACTGACAACCAGTCATGAATGGAGTACCACAGATTGTGGTCATGGGTCCCCTCATGTTTGTCATGTATGCCTCTGACATTCAGAACAACACAAAGATACACTGGCTGACAATGCTCGCAAACAATTGCAAGGTGGGTGCTACGTGTACATCTCCATACCATGTTGACATCCTGCATAAAGGCCCCACTGAGACATCCAACTGTTGTCAGAACACTGGCCTTAGGCTGGATGGAAAGAATTCCATGTGGAATCAATGTGTTCACCATGAATTAACACATTGCTGGTAGTCCAATGTACACAGAAGTCCTTATAAGAGGCCTGGGAACACAGGCTGACAGTGACCGCTGTTATGGCCACCTCATTGCTACTGTGGACATTAACAACTTCTATGTGGCACATCTCATAAGTTCGGGTATGTCATCCAGAAGGGAAGAGGTCAATGTCTTCCTCTACTCTCTCCTCATGAGGCCAACCAGCAGGTACAATGCCTATTTGTCATGTAGCTCATTAGACACCTGCAACAACTGTGGAGCCTGCAAGTGTACCTCACAAATAGGACCCTGCTAACAACTGTCCTATATAGACAGAGTGCTATACCTCTAAGTAATCCTGGGCACATCTTGGCTACTTACAGGCAATCCATGCTTGACTGACAATGCCATGTTTGGCTAGCTGTGTTAGGAATGCCATGGTTAGTGAAAGTCAGATCTGTATGCACCACATGCCACGGATACCTGAACTTCATTACCACAATCACCAGAACATGCTGGGGGACAGGTACATAACCCAACGAGTGGACATGTAATGCAATATATGTCACATACATGTCAGAGCACCTCACTGGCCCTCTGCAAGAGAAATCTGGATTAATGGATGGGGAATTTAACTGTCACCATGGCCATCACCTAAGTGGCAGTGGCTGATAGATGCACTGGGAGAGAATGTCAGGTTGCATTATGCCAGGCTACTCCCATGGACTAGGCTTGCCATGGCTCCATGCCCATTAGCCTGGTACACACCTATGAAAACATGATCCTATGAATCTCAGTCCTGGCAAGTGTGTGTGTATGTGTGTGTGTGTGTGTGTGTGTGTGTGTGTGTGTGTGTGTGTGTGTGTGTGTGTGTGTGTGTGTGTAAGACCACTGTCATAAGTGTGTGTGTTTGAGGGAGGAATATATACATTGGGTGGCCAAGTATTACAACTGTAGGCCATTTTACTCCCAACACACATCTTACGTCCCAATGTACAAGGCCCACGTTTTACATAAACTTTAGAGGTATATGTAAACACTCTGCAGGCCTATAACCCTGTGCTGTGAGCAACAGCTATGTAGCAGAATGGAATGAGCTGCCTGAGAGGCAGGGCTCATAATCACAATACTGTCACACTTCTGTGTGTGCATTGGTGTGTATAGCAGTGCGTGGGAGTGTGTACACTTGTGCATGACATTAGTATGAGACCTGTCACATCCACAACACCACCCATTGCCATACCTTACAAGGGCACATTTTGTTACTCACTATACATGTACTTTGGAAACTCAACACAGTATGAGCTCTGTGCCACCTGTGATAACTGCATAATACTTTACTACCACTAACTAGATGGGCAGGGATTTCAAACCCAACACTGGCAACTAGGATTGTGTGTGTGTGTGTGTGTGTGTGTGTGTGTGTGTGTGTGTGTGTGTGTGTGTGTGTGTGTGTGTGTGTGTGTGTGTGTGTGTGTGTTTGTGTGTGAGCATTATTCTCTGTGTATTGGTTCAACACAATACCTTCTGAGTGTGTGGGAGTTACAAGTCTGAGGTGTGTTCGCCCACTACACTTACCATTGACCACTGTACAAGAGATGCTGATCTCAGCCACCATACATTTACCTGTATACACCCTTCAGCCATTTAAGTTACATGGCACATGCAAAAACTGTTATACAGACCTGTTAATTGTGTACAGCTGTACCCTGGATTTGACACACTCAATGTGACACCACACTGCCATACTCCTTGTAGATAATGTCTGTAGGGCCACATCCTGTTGACACACAGACACCTAGAAGACAAACAGAATACATTATGGAGACCACATTATGTCAGCATCAATAACAACAATTATGCATCATGGCTGGACAGCTACACACTCTTAATGTGTAGCCATGAAACATGCTGGCTGACAACACTTTGCACAGCATTGCATTGCTAAACTGAAGTAAATTCACCCTGTGCATCAGACCCATATTTGCATGCCCCTGCATTGATGGTATGGATGACAGGGATATGGCACAGGTATCATCATATGCACAGGGTGTGGTGTGGGTTTGCCAGAGGCCAAGGCTGTGCCATTTGGTTGACTTCATGTGTGTGTGTTTGAGGGTTGTTCATTAAAGGGCCATGCAGAGGTGGTGTGTGTAAGTCTGGAGGTGACCTGGCTGTGATGGTGATGTGTGTGTGTATGGATGCACATAGTCACGCCATGTGGCTGCCCTACACTGGGGTATGTTGGACAGCTGTGGACCGTACATAGAAGTGTATGCAGTTCACCACCTACAGCCATGGACATGAGAACTGGGGCTGCCAGGGAATGCACTGCCATGATCAGGCACAAGGCCAGATGCAGTACTACTCCCTGATGGTGACTGCTGTTTGCTGGATCTGAATCCCTTTTGGGACCAGCCAGAACCATGTGCCTATTGTGCCTATTGTGGTGTGGACTGCGACCCCCCCCCACAGTCCTGCTGCTGGTAGTGCCACTACAGAGTGAGAAGCTGCACGATGGACAACTCCCACCACATGCTCTATCACAGACATTCCACATTTAAGGATTGACATCCCACAGTTGAGGATTCCCACAATCTCACCCAACCATCTATCAATGACCTCAGCATTATAACAGTGGGCATCAGCACAATCATGGAAGCTGTCAAGCATAGCAGGAAGCGTTGCATTCATGACCCTGAGAGCTGTCATGTGTTATATTCACAGCATTCCTGTGCTTCCATGACAGTCCAGAACATGCGTCTGTTGACACTTGCTGTGGCACTTGTTACAGGGGCATGACAGGTGGCAGTCCTCCTTTGAGCACCCCTGCCTGCCTGCCTGTGAGGGACCTCATCTATTATCTGACTATGGCTGGTGTCTACAGACACACTTGCCATAGTCACCACACTTGCCAGTCCCATGCCACCATCCGCCAACTATCCATCATCTATGGCCACTGATTATAGGGTATTTGTGGGCATTTTGACTGTATGCAGCTAAGGGTGGACAACAGTGGGATGCCAACCAATGGCACAGATTCAGTCACTGACTACCCTGCCTGTGCTTCACTATGGCTATCATCATTGTCAGAGTCTGTGGAGGCACTGACATCAGTTCCCAAGTAGGAGGGACCCCGACCCCCATTGCCACCTGTGAGGGGAAGACAATAAATGTAAATTAATAGCTGTACAATGTGGTTGGCTGCCACACACAGACATGCACACAGCCACTTACAGATGAGGTGGCACAGAGCTATTACACAGACCTCACATTATCCAAAAGGTGACATGCATGACACACAGCCCTCATCATCATGCATTGCAGCCATTCTCAATCCTTGTTACTAACAATATACATCTCTGGGATGCATGAGTACTCTTAATAGGTGACATCCATTCCCCTAGCACACACTGCACCCATGTACACATTATTGTTATTCACCTGTATAGCACAGTAGCAACTACTGTAGACCATACCTCACAACCATGCAAATAATTGAAGAATGTGTAGATGTCTGGCACATATGTTTGCTCTGTTCCTCACAACCCCTATCTGTTTGTCTGACACATTACTGGGATCATATGAGGATTTATGTCATTAATTAATGACATACATTTGGTTTCTAGACCTCATCACCAGCATTTCAAAACCCCATCCACAACTACTGACATATGCATGTAGATATTTTACAGATACAAGTATGTATGCTAAAGAACTCTACTGATATGCACTATAACCTTACCTGCACACTGCTCATCCATTGTGTGGGGGGCACCCACATCCACAATGCTGGATTTGGCAAGATGTTGTTTTCATGGAGTGGGTGCACCAGTGTTGCTGAGGAGCTGTTCTTTGGGTGTCAGTGTGGCCTGCATGGCTGGGCTCCCACCTGTGGCTGTCACTTCTCTGGCTATGGCAGCAGGCCTTCGCCGGGCATTACATATGAGGTCGGTAGCATGATGTTCGACCTGCTCATAGGTTCTTGTGTGCAGTATGACATTGTTTACTCTGTGGACTAGGTCATTCCACAGGACGGTCAGCTCCTGCAGATGTTCCTGATCATGGCCAACATCGTAATGGCTGACTATGGTGCCAATTATCACAGTTGTTTCTGCTGAATTGTAGGGTAGATTTCTGGTGTTCTGCATCCTGCATGGCAGACATAAACAGTGAAATACATCATAGCACCCCATACAGTTGTCAACATTATGGACAGAAATTGCACATCCACAGTGGATATCTATTGCCAGTGCTCACAACTGTACCATACCTCTGTCATCTATCAGCAGAATATTTTCTTGCATCACACTCCTGGCCCTGATATGTCATATGACTCCCAATGATGGACAGTTAATTGTATAAACCTCTGTTCCCCATTCATTTCAGTGTAGAGGGATGACAGTGGCCATCTTCCATGTGGACGTGGTGTGGATGTTGCCGAGGCTGTATTTGACTATGGTGTGTGATGGGACTGTGAGCACTTGCCCAAGTTCATGTAGGATGCAGACGAGGATGCTATCAGACCCCATGGAGACTTACTGTTGTTGCCTTTCAGTAGGCAATATGTACCTGCTCACTACTGATGAGGGGAGGCGTGCATTTTATTTGCATACCTCCCTATAGCGATGGGTGGACAGGGAGGTTATGTTCACACTTAACCTGTCTGATGCAGGCTGCTTATAGCCATTGTGTTGTTGTTTCTGAGACTGACAACATATGTGGAGACATCCTTGAGACTGGCCTTGGCAGCGTGGATATGTGTGATTTGTACTCATAGTTAGCCTTACATGGAGTCACCTGTGACCTCACATGCTTGTTCAGCTAGAGGTGGACATGCTTCTAAGTTGTTGTCTGCACCTATGTGGCCCTGTACAGCAATATTGTAACCTATCATGTAGTTTGTGTATTACTGCTGTCCACCAAAGAGGATTAATCTACCTTGGTGGAGGCGGGCTATAAAGGTCAGGTATTGCTGAGCCCATACAGTTACAGTGGATATATAAGTGTGCACACTCCTGTTACAATGCCTGGTCTTTGTGTTATTGTAACTTGATGCCACAGTAACTCATTTCAAAACACGTCCCAGCTTTAATGTGA
Organism: Protopterus annectens; assembly: GCF_019279795.1. Taxonomy (NCBI): domain Eukaryota; kingdom Metazoa; phylum Chordata; order Ceratodontiformes; family Protopteridae; genus Protopterus; species Protopterus annectens. The sequence continues at coordinate 240,833,543 of NC_056750.1, forward strand.
CCTATAGCCTGTACAATTCCATTATAAACTTAATCTGTTGTGGGAAAACGTGCAGATTGAAGTCAGTACAATGAGCTGGTTGCATGATTGTGCACACACTTAAACAGATACTTTGTGGAAGCACCTGTTGAGATGACAGCATTGAGTCATCTTAGGTCTGAGTCTATCAGCATGGCACATCTTTACTTGGTAATAGTTGCCTAGTCTCCCTTGCAACAGCTCTACAAATACATCAATTTATGAGGGCATCTCTTGTGCACAGTCCTATTCAGGGCAACCCACAAATTTTCTATTGGATGTCAGTCTGGCCACTGACTGGCACATTCCCAAACTGTAATTTCTATCTGGTGAAGCCATTCCTTTCTCAATTTGGATGTATGCTTGGTGTCATTTTCATGTTGACAGATAACATCCCTCTTCATCTTCAGTTTTCTAGCAGATGACTGGATTTTGGGGCCAAAAATGGTTTGTATTTGCAACTGTTAATAATTTCCTCCATCTTCAGAAGAGGCCCAGTTCCAGCTTTTGAAAAGCCACCCCATAGCATGTTACTGCCACCACCATGCTTCGCCAGGGGGGTGGTTTTTTTTGGTAATGCAAAGTGTTGTGTTGGGCCAAACATACCTCTTGGAGTTGTGGGCCATAGGTCCAATCTTGGTGTCATCAGACCATGACACATTGTCCAACATGCTTTTTAGAGACTTGGTGTACTCTTTGGCAATGTTTGTCCAGCCATGGACATTTTTCTGTGTAGGAAAAGGCTTCTATCTAGCAACCCTACCCCATAGGGCAGACATATGGGGAATACAGAAGATTGTTGTCACATGTAGTGCACACCCAGTACTTGGCAGGCATTCCTGCAGCTCGTTCAGTGTTGCTGTAGGTCCCCTGGCAGCCTCCATGTCCTGCTGTCATCTTGTCATGTCATCCGTTTTGGATGGACGTCCAGGTGTTTGCAGTGTCACTGTTGTCCCATATCTTCTCCACTGTCTGATGACTGTCTGCACTGTATTGCATGGTATATCCAATGTTGTGGACACTTTTTCTACTCTTCTCCTGACTGATACCTTTGCACAATGGAGATCCCTTCAGTGCTTTGTAAGCTCTCTGCCAAACATGTGTATTGCTGTAGCAGGCAACTGGGTAAATGTCAAATATATCCTAATAGGACAGTTGAGCATTATTTGAGGTTAATCAGAGTCTTGTTAATTGATGGTATGTGTGTAATCAAAAAGAGAATGGTGTGATTACTGCAAGCGGTGCATCAACCAAGTAGTGGTTTATATGTGTGGACATGTATGCAACCAGTTTATAGCATTTTTTTATGTTTAATATGTTCTCCCCTAACTGATTTGTTAGTTTGTCAATAGAATTGTACAGGTTATGGGTCAGATTCAAGGTGGGAAATGTTTTGGAAATATTTCCTGTGGTCTCATTTGTGTTTAGTACACAAACATGGCATTTCAACAGGCGTGTGTACACTCTTGATATCCACTGTGTATAGGTGTTCAGATAGCTGTTTGTGGTAGGCTTGGACAGAGGGCCATAACACAGTTGTACACTTCTCCGATTACAACCTGATAATCATGTCATGCCTATTCTACTACCCATATCATTGTCATGGCAATGCAACAACCACTACCTGCAAACATTTATGTCTGTTGTATGCACTGAAACTGATATTGCACACGAGTAGAACATGTATAACTTATTTACATGCATATATATAAGTAAGTTGATTGCACAGTAGGCTTTGCTATCACAGTGATAACTTGGTGGATGTTCCACATTAATATCTAGGCTATTATGTTACAGTGTCATTGATAACAGACTTGACAGTGGTTTGCCTAACATAACACAACTCTATGTAAATGACTATAGATATCAGGCACACGTGCTTATAAGACTGTACAGTTGAATGGTATGAACTCAATATATCACATGCATTTCAGCACACACTTCTGCAAGAGTACTTTACTCTGTACATGCTCTCTATAGCTCTCATATTTACTAGGCAAACTGTACATCATAGTTATATGCACAGGTAACATATGGTTGGTGCTGTTCAGCAGTACATCAGTACAGCAAGTCTTGTTGAGACATGTTCTTTCAAACTCCTATTTCCCATTATTACAGACCACCTATTGCATTCAATTACATGCTTACTTGTTTCACATAGCTTTTTTTTCCAAGTGGAGATGGTCAAATGCTTCTTCTGGATTCAGTCCTTCTATTTTTAATTGTATCACTGTCTATGACAGAGGTGGTTTGAATAGATGGCAGCTTGACTTTGTATGTAATGCTCACTGCCATGTCACAGCCTCTGCACCTTTTGGTGTTTCCCAGTTGCTAATTGCATGCAGAGCAGCTGTGTAGTTATTCTAATAGCCAATGTCATGACAGCACAGACCTATAAATGACTACTCCATGTGGACATTGGCACTTTCCCTTACCTGTGAGGTAGACATCCTGGAAGTATGTGAGCTGATACCTCTTAAAAGAAAACTTGTGTAGACAAGCCAACTAAATGGTGGAGAAGGTTCAAGGCTTAAGGCCAGAATGTGAGTATTGCTGTTCTATGTTTTGAATACTGCTAGTGTAACAGGGTTTGTCTGAACATGCTACTTTTGCATGGGTTTCATTCTGACAAAGTTCTGTCTGCATAGCTCTCAGCGGTGGGCTATCCACATAATGTCCAGAGGTTTGCCTGTTATGTTTGGTCTGTTCCCCAAACAGGTGTTGTACTTGGCAAATCAGTAGCATACTCTGGTGATTGCAGTCAGTAAGTGGCAAAATTCAGTTGTGTTTCTGACTTTATATCCCTCAGAAAAGATATGTTACAACAAACCCTGTTACACCAGCAACTTTCTCAGTGTATAACAGCAATATTTCAAGTATGGCTATGTTTGTGGGCCTCTGTCACCCAATTATGTCTGTGTTTGTCCAGGTGTCATACAGTAGGAGGTTGATTGGTATGGTATATCATTATTTAGTGCTGTCATTCCTGCTGAGGGGAAATGCTGGAAAACATGTGGAACTCTGTACATTCAAGAGGTTGTTGTATAGAGAATGCTGTTAGATGCCCTTGTAACATATTTTATGTGGGGGAGAGTAACAAGTGTTTTAAAACTAGGCTGTTAGAACATGTGAGACAGATTACTGATAAGAAAGGCAATAGTTCTATAGCTGTACAGTTTAATGAATCTCACCATGCGGACAGTAGTGAGTTACAAGGTACTGTTTTGGAAAAAGCCTGTTTCTCAGTTTGATCAAACAGTCATAAAAGAACAATTGTTATGTGCAGAATCTATTTATATTTTTAAATATGAAACTTTATCCGCTAGTGGTTAAATGAGGAGTGTAATTGGAGGCTGTGTATTTAAATGTAGTTGAGTGCTAATTTATTCTTGTATTTAAAGCAAGTGTTTCTTGTAATGTTTTACTCCTTGAAGGCATTGGCCAAGGCATCAGAGTATAATAAACTTGTGTGAATTACTGGCTGGCTGTATTTTTCTTTACTATCTTCAGTCATTTTAGGTGTTTTGCTAAGAGGTCATTGTATGTCTGGGAATTGTGTATGGCCTATCATGATTTCGTGGCAGCGTACTATCCACTTATTATGTGGACTGTGGGGTGGGGCAGATGTGAGTGTTATGGGTCTTTTTGTATCCAACTGTGCATGCTGCCCATGGCATGGGTGGTCTATCAGCAACATATGTTTGTATAGGCATATTGAGACATGTATGCATATATATATATCAGTATTTATTGGTAATATATGTATCTATTGTTATACACATATATGTATTTCCATATATATATATCTATCTATCCCTCTCTATATGTGTATGTTTCTTGTTATATATATATATACCAATCCTTTTTCATTGCACAATGTCTCTTCCCTATTGTAAACTGGCTGTAATGCATGGTATGTTTGAAAAAACATCCAAAAGCCCTACAGCTCAGATGGCTTAGTGATAAATTGCTGTAACTATGGTGTGCAGGGTCCTGGGTTCAAGACCTGCAAGGGCTGGTTATCATTTTGCTAGGCAGAACAAGGGCTGCTGGATACCGAATAATTAAGGCAGTTTTGAATGGCTTTAAGTGGATTTGCATGATGGTTAGTGATGTCAATACACAGTTAAATGACTAGGCATTTGCACCGTGTAGGCTTCACTTAGCAATGTTTATCAGTACTCAAATCTGCTTAACATTCACATTTAAGCAATGCTTAAACCTGCTAAGCATAGCTCAGCCCTGGTAACCATTGCTTACATTCCAGTCTTACAAATAGCAGTGTGATAATATTATTTAATAAGTGTATTTATTTCCTGTACATAACCTGCTTCTGTCTGCTGTCATTACAGTAGCAAGGGGTGTGACTATACTGTATGGGACACTTGGGTATACATAGGTAGTATCACATGTGTTATTATTTGTTATACATGGGTAGTATCACATCTTATATGCATTCACACTTGCATGTTACACCAGCTACAGTGCACTGGTTGACAAAATAATTTAACACTTATTGTATTATTAAATTAGTACTTTTAACAGTGCTTTTCCATGTAAAAGTAGATTGCAGATTGTAGTTCTTGAACTGTGCACTCCTGCATGCAAAGCTGGGACTCTGAGTACTACACTATCTTGTTCATGGTTTCTGAGATATATGTTTTAAGGTATCTCCTACTGGATATTAGTATGATATTAGTATATTAACTGTAGAGTACTATGTTTTTTGGCCAGGTCATTGAGGATTGCTGTCTTCTAGTAATGGCATACATTTCAGTTTCAGACTTCTATCCTTCAAAACATTCATTCTAATGCATGACCAGTTTGCTCTCTACTTTCTGTTTGTCCTCTGTGCAGATGTGCAGATGTCAGGTATTGCTAAGGCCATACAACAATGTTGGTGCCCACATAGTATTTTGCTGTGGGCCTGGACACTGCCGCTAGTTATATATGAGACATCCTTCATGTTAGCCTTGCCCCTTTTCCTTGCCTGTGCGAGGGACATTACAGAGGTGGTGGGCTACTGATTAACAGACAGTAGGTGGGAATACTTCACAGGACAGGACATTTGGATACAGCCCTACAACATGGGGGACATATACCCAGAATTGTGAACAGATTCTATGTCATCAGTGCTGTTATACACATGGTGGGTTGATAGATTGACAAGGTTTGTGTGGACATGCATTTAGTGAGTGACTGCACATCTGACAGTGATATGTCTCTGACATACCACTTCATTGGCATGCTGTCCACAGACTGGTCATATGTTTGCCTGTTATGTTTTGTCAGTTCCCCAGACAGTTGTTGTCCATGGGAAATCAGTTGGGGACTCTTGGGAATGCAGTCAGCAAATACTCACATCCATTGGTATTACTGACTTCATATTCTTCATGATGGATATGTTACATCAAACCCAGTAACACCAGCAAATGTCTCAATTTATGACAGCAATATGTCCAATCTACCTATGTATTTGTGCCTCTGTCCCCAAATGATGTCAGGCTTTGTCCAGATGTCATGCATTATGAGGCTCAGATGTATTTAGTGTCATTATTTCTTGCCTTATTCCTGCTACCATTCCAGCGATGTAGTACACCCACAGACATGTCAGGGAAGAGGTCATAGATATGAGTCTTGAGTCTGTAAATTCTGAGGTGAACTGTACTTTTGAGAGGTCTTAAGGATGTCTGGCCATTGTTAACAGACTGTCAGGCTCTGTATGGAGGGGGCTAGATGTAAGTGTTATGGCACCATTTTTATCTGACTGTGTATGCTGCTCCAGTTTCTGCTGGTCTGTTTGCTGTATGTGTTTGTAGGGGCAGACTGAGCTATGTCCTGTACCATGGTCAGGACTCAAACTACACTGAAAATTGGGCCAGTATATGTAAGGCTAGTGTGTGAGTGGCAAACAATGATGTATTTGTTCACACAGTCCATATACTCTACTGTTCACTTGACTTACCGGTATGTGACTGTGGTGATATTGGTTGTGGGAACGCACTTTCACATTGGTGTCTGTTTTTCAGTGCTGTTACATCCCTGTAGTGCGTGATATATTTGCAAATACATGTGTAATTGCCTATAGCAGATTTGCTATTTCAATTACTTGTGCTATTTCACGTAATATATGTTAGAGCAGACAGGAGGGTGTTACTGCAAAAACCTTGTCTATTTATCTACACCAATATTTCAGATACATCCACATTTTCATGGCTTCCACCCACCACTTTGTCAGCCTTGGTCCAGATTCATTGCAGTAAGGGGTTCTTAACATACCTCTCAACTGGCTGTATTGATTCAGGATGTCTATGTTTATTGCTCATGTTTTGGGTCTGTTTTACAGATTATTCTCATTTCTCTGGTAAATCACTGTGATGTTATAATGACTTTTGTCAGCAAATGATAGCATACATTTCATTTTCAGTCCTCATATCCAGCAGAATATGTGTGCTGAAACAAACTGTGTCACTCTGTCAAGAAGAGTACAGGAGGACAATGACCTCTTCCTTACTGGATGCCAAAGAGTTAGCAATGAGTTGTGTCATATAGAAGGACTTTGTGACCACAGTGGCAAAATGGTTGTCCAAAGAGAGATTGCTGTCAACCTGTGTTCTCAGATCTCTTATAACACCTTCAGTGTTCAGGGGACTGCCCTTGATGTGGTAATTCATAGGAACAGGGTTTTTCCCCAAGGGGATGACAGCACATTTTTTGACATTGACCTTAAGGTCATGGCTCTGACACCAGTCATTGGTCTCAGTGAGGCCTTTCTGTAGGATGCCAACATCACTTGGGTAGTTAATAATAGCTCCCAACTTGCAATTGTCTGTGAACTTTGTCAGTCAGAGTCCCTTCATGTTGGCATGGAGTTCAGAGAAGTAGATATCAAACAGGAGGGGATCCAGGACCAAATCTGGTGGGTCACCACTCATGACTGGTCAGCAGTCTGACTTGGAGTCAGCTACTGTCACACTGTGAGTTCTATCTGTGATGCAGTTTGCAACCTACCTAGTGATATATGGGTTGATGCCTAACTTAGTGAGTTTTTACATGATTCCTGAGTGGAGAATGTAATCAAAGGCTTTGGCCAGATCAGGGTAGACTGTATGAACCACCTTGCTTTCATCCACAGCTCGGGTGACTGACTCACAGAAGTCGACCGGGTTGATTGAGCAGGCATGACCTACCCTTCACAAAACCCATATCCCTGTTTATTAGTTCCATGATGATGGATTACATAGCTTTGCATAACAGACTTGTCAGGCTAATGGGGCAGTAGTTCCCAGGGTCTGTAGCAGGTCCTTCTTTGTGGAGGGGAGGTGACTGTAGCAGTGCACAATTCAATAGGGACAAAGCCTGAGGTGAGGCTGTGATTGAACAGGGCACACAGGTGAGGTGCCTGTTCACTCTGGAGTTCATGGAAAACAAAGCCAGGGATATTGTCAGGTCCCATAGAAGCTGTATGCTTGGCCTTGGACAATGGTGTTTTAACCTGTGCAGCAGTAATACTGGGTGCCTGGCAGTGTACTGGTATTGTGCTTGGTCCTTTGTGGGGGGGAGGTAAAGTTGGCACTGAATTTGTCAGCCAGTATATTGGCAATATCTGTTGGCTCAGTATAGGGGGTACCACTGTGCAGTAGCTCAGAGCAGATCTTGGTATTGCCATGCAGATTCTTTACATAACTGTAGGATGCCTTGTGGTTGTCTTTACTATGTGTTGCAATTCTGTTTTCACAGCTAGCTTTAGAGTGTATGATGAGGGATCTCAACTTTTTGTTGAGGCTGATAAGGTTTTTTTCCAGTCTTGGGACTTCACCTTATTCCGTATCAGTTTCCTCCTTCTATGTACAGTTTCTTTATGGCAGGGGACCACCAGACTGGCTTCCTTTTTTTGGAGGAGAGCGTCTTGGTTTTATTGGGTATGGCAGAATCCATGCATTTGTGTACGTGTTCATAGTGCATTGGTGATTGATTCGGCAGTCATGCAACTAGAGTCCATTTGCATGACTGCCATGAGGTTAGCCACTTCTGTTTTCATGGGGCCTAAGTTAGCATTGAAATGACTTTTTGTGCTGGTTACCTTTGCAGGGGGGGTGGGAGGGATGTGGATTTCCAGGATGATTACTTTGTGATCAGATCTAAAAAGGGAGGCGTTGACTATTGGTGTACAGCAACAGTCGCCCATGTCAGTAATGACCATGTCAATAATGCTGCTTCCTGTAGTGGGTGTAGGAATGAGCTGGTCCAGCCTATTGGAATCATTGAATTCTGGGGAACATTGGGCAAGTGCATCGGTACATTAGTAGCTTTCCCAGTTAACGGCGGGGTAGTTGAAGCCAACCAGTATGAGAGTGTTAGGTTGGACACTAATATTCTCCAGGGTGATTAGGAACATGGAGCGTGAGTCTTGGGGCATGGTTGGGGACCTATAGCAGGCTATGACCTGAATCACTGTCTTACCCAATGTTAGCTACACCTGCAGTATCTGTGATGCGTTATGTTGAGCTACCAGTCTGGAGGTGTGCACATCCTTTATGACTATGGAAATACTATCAACTTTGGAGCTTCAGTCCAAGTTCTGGGCCCAAAAGATGTGTAATGAGTTATAGGCTGGTAGTGCAGAGGTGCTTTCTGCTGCCTCTAACTAGGTCTTTGTTACAGCACAAATGTCAATGTTCTCCATTTTAAGGAGTGCTTTGAGTGAGTGCATTTTGAGATTTAGGCTTCTAGGGTTCAGCTGCATGACTCTCAGATTGCAAGTGTTTGTAGCTGCTATATATATATATATATATATATATATATATATATATATATATATATATATATATATATATATATATATATATATATATATATATATATATATATATATATATATAAATGTATTTATTTACCTTTCTATCTATATGTATGCATATATATGCATATATTTTAGCTGTATCTCTCTCTCTCTCTCTCTCTCTCTCTATATATATATATATATATATATATATATATATATATATATATATATGTGGTCTAGGACATTTCACCGAAAGCACATTTCACCTAAACTCAAATTGGTGTGCACATTTCACCTAAAGCACAATTCACCTAAAACTCAATTCACCGAAACACATTTCACCTAAAGTTTGAGATGACCTTGTCCCCACTGCAGTGCGACCCTGGAGTTATTTTCAAATTTATATAAATTTTCAACAACAATGGCAGAAAAAAACTTCCTTAGCTGCTAAAGGTCTTCCCAGGTGCAAACAAGTTGGAATAAAACAGAAAATATTCCTGAGTTGACCATCACGGAGCTAGAAGATAGCGTTAAAACCTTAATGTTGAAAATTTAAAACTTTAGGCTTTATTGAACCTAATGTAAATGAACATTTTGAAGTTATCTATAGAGAAGTACAGGATGCTGCCTGTCACTTGAAAAGACTGTCATGGCAGCTCTTCTACTTTGAAGCATGTTTATACCACAGAATCGTTCCTAGAAGAATGCGGGTTAAGTGTCCGCCTATGTTCGGAAACAGAAGACCTGAGCTATTAGCCAGATGGCAGAGCATAAATCTTGATACCAGTTTCAATTATTTAAAGTTATTAATTGAACACTTTGAACCTGAGGAAGAGCAAGCTACTGAACTAATTAGTATGAAACAACTTGAGTTGGAAGGAATGGATCTATCAGAATCGAACTTGCAAACTTGCATAAATTGGAAATTTTACAACAACGTCTAACTGCTTATGACACTAGGCTTAAGAATATAAAAATGAAAAAGTTAATGAGGGATTTCAAAGATTTTAAAGATGGCAACATCTTTGAATGGCCGAGGGAAGAACGACAGAGTGTAGTTCAGACTATGAACCACACTGCTTTACAACCACCTAACCAGCCACTATGTGTGGATACTTTTGCAAATGGGTCAACCCTGGAGGCAGTATCCACAGTCATATCGAACGAGTCTCCAATTACTACCTCGACTGTCAAATTTAAACTGGCAAATTTAAAGCCGCATTCCACACATATTAACTTAGTGCCCAGTACTTACACAGGCACTATACCAAAGGTAGGGGCTAACCATACCCCTTTTCACTACCAATTTCCTGTCCCAGTAAGAGACAGGTTTCAGAGAACTGGTCGAACTCAGAGTCAAGAAAGAAAAAGGAAGACATTTTAATAGAGATTCCAGAAGAACAGTCCTTGGTGATTAACTTCTGACCTAAATGAGTTCTATGTTGATATAAAAATGTTTGGTAGGAATTTAACTCTAAAATCAGTTTTTGAGAATACCTCTTCTACTAATGAACGGACATACAGAAAACCAAGTCCATTTGTTCCAGTTAATCATCCCACCTTGGAAACATTTGTAGGCCTATGTGAAAATGAAGTAGGGAAACTTAGGGATAATCAGATGAACAAAAGGTGCTTTATGAATATGACATCAGATGAGAGTAAAGCGCTATCCAAGTTACAACAAAGGCAGGACTTAGTGTTTAAACCGGCTGATAAGGGTGGAGCCATTGTGGTAATGGGAGATGAATGGTACAGAAAAAATATACTATCCTTGTTACAGGATAACAGAACGTATGAAGTTATATCCCTAAATGTACAAGAAAGAAAAATAAAACAAGTAATTGATGATATCTATGCATTACTCATGGAGCGTAGGATTAACCAAGAACTGTACATTTTTTTTAGTGTGGACCATCCCATTATTCCAACTATAAGTGGAGGACCAAAGGACCCACCATTGAGACCAATTGTGGTGGGATGAGGTTGGGTATGTATGTTGAGAATGAGTTAAAGCCGCAACTATCAAGAATACATTCCATAATCGGAGATACTGGTACTTTTTTTAAGACACCTATCAGATAAAATGAATGCAATCCAACAGGTAATTAAGGTGCTCTTGGTAACATTGGATATTAACAATCTTTTCTCGGTAATACCTCATGACTACGGGATCGAAGCAGTAAGATCTTTAGCACATGAACTGAAGTTTAATGCTGACATTATTTGTCACTTATTAGATATCATTCTTCACAACAACATTTTTCTTTATGTTGATAAGTGCTACTTACAAACATGGGGAGTGGCAATGGGCACACCATGTGCCAACACCTACTCGAACTTGGTACTTGCATATTGGGAATGGCAAAATATAATATGCTCGAAGAATCCATGGAAAAGTCATTTATTATAATATGGAAATTTTGTGGATGCTATTTTTATTGTGTGGACGGGGCAGGTCATAGATCTGCAAGCATTCATAGACTATTTGCGCTCTACCACAGAGTTCCTTAAATTTTCAGTTAAATACTCAGATAAAGAGATTGACTTTTTGGATGTTAAAATTAGCTATGATGTCACGCAAGGTCTCCGAACAGGAGTACATCACAAGGAAACCTAGTGTAACTATTATTTATATTGACATAGTATGCACCCAAGTCATATCTACAAGAATATAATGGAAAATCAAAGGATGCGCCTATCTAGGTTATGCACTGAGGAAGATGTATTTAAGGAGGAATGTGAATTGCTCAAAGGACATCTTAGAAAGAGAGGCTATAAAGAATCAGAGCTGAATAAACCAGTAGATCATAACACCTTCAGAAAGACTAAAGGTTGTCCCTACTATTTAACAGCATATGATGATGAACACAAAGCTAAACCCCAGGAGAACCAGCAAGGGCAGAAGATTAATTGTTTGCTCACCTACAGCTCAGATAATCAGCAAATTTGTGGAATTATTAATAAATATTGGCTAATACTCCTGGAAGATGAGAAGCTTAAAGCATTAATGGGAGAAAAAATAAGATTCATTTATAAAAATAAAAAGAACTTGAAACAGTTACTTTGCCATAAAGATGGTCGTCATAAAAGATTCCCTGAACCCACAGGCATGAGAAAATGTTGGCGATGCAAAGCATGCCCACATATTAATCCTGTTCCAGGATTTAGGCATCCAGTAAATGGCAAAGGATATAATTTTAAGGTATCTGCCACACGTAACACCAAACATCTAGTATACTTAGTGACCTGTAAACAGTGTACAGCATTTTATATAGGGAAAATGGACCAACGCTTTAAGGACCATATTTTAAGGCACCTTAGAGATATTTTACATGAAGAAGTTCAAAATAGTTTGGCCAACCATGTGAAATATTTTCCTACACATTCTTTCTACTTCCAAGCTGTGGATATAATTATACCAACTACTAGAGGAGGAGATGTGAAGAAAATAACAGAAACCCGAGAAAATGGATCACTAACCTTAGAGCAAGCAAGTATCCATGGTAAAATGCTGTAGTTCCCCTTAAACCTGTGTTAAAAAATAGGCGTATATCCATTAGTTGATTATCTGAGGAAGCCTTGCTCTTTAAGTGTTTAATGAATTGAAGCTACCGAAGGCGTGTCCAAAATAAATGTTCCATAGGTACATAGATATTTAAAACATTCAGCACAAACCTAAAAGATTTACTGAACTGAAGAAGGCCTAAATAGATTGAAAGCACTTGTCTTCTTTTTTACTTTTTGGTTTTAAATGAAGTTTTATGTTTAAATAAAGCCTAAAGTTTTAAATTTTCAACATTAAGGTTTCAATGCTATCTTCTAGCTCTGTGGTGGTCAACTCAGGAATATTTTCTATTTTTTTCTCACTTGTTTGCACCTGGGAAGACCTTTAGCAACTAAGGAAGTTTTTTCTGACATCCTGAAATAGCACGATTTACCTACATGTAAAAACAGTAAAACTGTATTTTTCAGGGGGCAAGCCCTCCTGCACCCCCCACACCACCTGCTACTTAAATATTCTCACTCGAGATCACACTACAGTGCAGGAAAGGGGACTCTCCAGCCCCGCACTGTAGAGGGATCTCCGCTATCATTTGTCAGCCTTTCAAACATTCGCTCATATGGTGTCAGCCATATGAGTTTCGAACATTTGAAAGTTCCAACAAATGAATATATATACACACACACTCACACCTAGGGCCAATTTATAGTGTCCAATCCACCTGCAGCATGTCTTTGGGATGTGGGAGAAAACCGGAGCACCTGGAGGAAGCCCATGTGACCACAGGGAGGACATGCAGACTCTGCACAGAAGGCACCCCAGCCGAGGATTGAACCGGAGAACCTCTTGCTGTGAGGTGACAATGCTAACCACTGCACCACTGTGACTGCCCTGCTTACTCACACTCTAATTTCTTTAAAAGAAACTAAAAAGGGGCAATAGGAAAGTGGTGAAAAGTGGGCACACAGAGGGAAAAACAGTATGAGAGATAGCTAGGGATGTGCAGGACAGATGTAAGAAAAGTCCATAGCTGTCCATTTCTTCTACAGCACAGCTGTGCATATTATACAGAATCTGGTGGTAACTTTGGACACTTAAACCCATGAGAGAGGGCTTAGGACAACATTAATGTGTTGCTAAGCCAATTTGACCAGATGAACTGTGTCCAGTGGACACATGTGCAAAACAGACAGCTATGTATGGGGCAACATTTTTTTTTGGGGGGTGCCCTTTTTTTTGTTTTTTTTATAAGGTGAGAGTGGGCTGTTGGGGAAGGATAGTTGGTACATTTGGAGAGGTAAGTTGGGTAGAAAGATGGACAAGACAGACAAGACAGCAGACAGGGGTAGTATATGACACATGTGAGGGTTAACACCTTGTACGGGGAGGGTAGTTGGGAATCGGATGCCTTACACCTCCAAATGGATACAGCTGGACTGAGGTCCCCACCCATGGGCAGTCACCACTGCACCTTCATGGCCCCGAAGGTGGCTGTGCTGAGGGCTTTGCAGGAGGGGCAGACTAACCCTCAAGATGCACCACGCGGCCTTCAAGTTGGTGTAGCTGCTCTCCAAACTCCCTTCAAAGCTCACTATGCACCAATCCCCGGACCAGATAATGGGTGACAGTGTCCTGTCCGTGCCCATTTCCAGGAGGAAGGACAGGCACCACCACTGAGGTGACTCCACCCAAATGTGCTGCAGGGCCAGTGGACGAGGAGGTCCTGGTTTGGGTCCCAGACATGCTGGGGCCTGGTGTCATGGCCAGTTGAGGTGGAACAGGCAGATCCACTGGGATCGGCCTTCCCAGACATGCTATGGTGTTGCAGTTTTATAACATATGTTGGATAGTCAGAACAAAAAACACAATCCAGGATTAGTTATAACAGCATGCATAGGGATTCCCATTAACCCAAGACACCAGATTTGGGACAAATGCATAACAAACAGAACACATGCATATGTGGAACCACAGTAGAAAGTGTACCGGCATGCAGGTTACATTGATAGCAACAGGCGACCAATGATAGTATATGATCAGGGAACATTAATAGTCAAACATTGAAATATTTGTAGAACAATAGGGCACATGTCCCAACAGTAGGTTTGGTGAAAAACATACCCATTGATTTATATGTTTAGGTTATTGGCGCAGATAGGGTGGGTGAGAGAGACAGAGATGTCAATTAACAACTGTATAGACTTCAATTGCTCACAACTTTAATGATCATTGCTCTAATCATTACTCTCCAGGTATTATCTCACTTTACATAACCCTATGGCCTTGGGTTTGGCAGTGGTATGTTTGTACACAGCGTATAATTATAGCCTTCTTACAGCTACTTTATATCTTTTCTTACCTGGCAGACCTGTGGTGGGAATTTCTGTTAACACTACATGACTGTTTCTACCTATATTCGTATTGTCAGGGTTACATATGTGCACACATACTGTGTGTGTGTGTGTGTGTGTGTGTGTGTGTGTGTGTGTGTGTGTGTGTGTGTGTGTGTGTGTGCACTACTGCCATACTCTGCCATGATTTATATTGGTCACCCTGAGTGTGGGTGGCAGTGACCACTAGCTGTGACAGCTTGACACTTGAGGGACATTTATTGGAGGAGACTACTTGGTGTATGTACCTATTTTACTGTCCTTTGCAGCCTTGGGGTTGGACAATGGGTGTTGTACATAGTGTATAATTTCAGCCTTCTTACAGCTACTTTATACCTTTTCTTACTTGGCAGACCTGTGGAGGAAATTGCTATTATAACTACCTGACTGTTTCTACCCATATTCACATTGTCAGGTTTATGTATGTGCACTCATAGTGTGTGTGTGTGTGTGTGTGTGTGTGTGTGTGTGTGTGTGTGTGTGTGTGTGTGTGTGTGTGTGTGTGTGTGTGTGTGTGTGCCTGTGTGTGTGTGTGTGTGTGTGTGTGTGTGTGTGTGCGCGCACGCGTGTGTGCATTACTGCCATACTCTGCCATGATTTATATCAGTCACCCTGATTTTGGGTGGCAGTGATCACTAGCTGTGACAGCGTGACACTTGAAGGACATTTCTTGGAGGAGGCTACTTAGTGTGTGTACTTATCTTACTATCATTTGCAGTTTTGGGGTTGGACAGCGGGTGTTGTACACAGTGTATAATTACAGCCTTCTTAGCTCTTTTTTACCTTTTTTACCTTTGGCAGACCTGTATGGGATGTGGAGAGAACATTACCTAACTGACATGTATTCACATATTGTATTCAGAAAATATGCATAAAGCTAACATTACCACCACCAGGATCCAGGATTGTGTTGTGCCTGTGTGTGCATAAAAAAAGAAAAAGTTTGTGTTTCATCAGAATGAGCTATTAGAAACTGCTGTCTCGTTTTCGCCTAATTTTCTTACTCTCTTGGTTCTTGTACTAATTCTCATTCTGTGTATTAATACTTTGACATAGCACAGTCTGGAAAACACTGGTTAACACAACATTACTATTCAGGTATCAGATCTGGGTGCATGGAACATTTTGTATGATAATCTCCTGTTTTAGAACTCCACAATCTTTATCAAATGAGCCTTGATGATTTAATGCTTTCAGACATATATTTGCTGTGGAGTAAATGTACACATTTCAATTCATACCACCACATACCAAAGTAAACATGACTAGTCCAGGGTTTTGACTTTTATTGACAGGTATGGACACTTTTAATGATATATACCCTATACATTACTATTATCCTGCTAATATCTCATTTATTCAGTACAAACCATACTCATTTTAAATACTGACAGGTGATATTCTACTCCTTTCTATTTATTTGCCATATATACTACACGCTAGATCTGTACTCACTAGCCTCGCTATGCAGCCTTAGCAACCTGCTGGCATGGGTGCCCTCGTTTGCAACTCTCTCATCTGTGGCTGCACAGGAGATAAAGAAACATTTATGAATACCTATCTATCATATACACAGGCTGGACTTTGGTGAACACTGATTGATACTGATACTTACACACTTCTGGGACATTCCGTGCCTGTGCGTCTTGGGTCCACTGGTCCAAGAGCTCCCCATTCTGACACTTAAGGTCAGCATAATGATGTCGGACCTGCTCACCAGTTTGAGGTATGTCAGTAGCACTGGTGAGATCACATGCGAGATGGTCCCATGCCTCCACTTTGTTTTCGGAGCCCTGGTACTTTCCCTGCAGCAGTTTCTCATCATGGTGTTGTACAAGGAGTCCAACCATGACCCTGGACTCCTGAATGCCCCAGCACTGCGCCTGAAAGTGCACACCCCCATCAACACCATTCATAGTGCCTGCAGTAGGGAGCTACAATTGGTTATGAGCTGTATTTCTGCCTTTGAGGTTTAAATAGGGCTGATTTCCCACCCTTTGCTGTGATTGGATGGTTTTGAATATGCTGAGCTAAGCTAAGTGATGAGCAAACCTGCTTAGCAATAATAAGCATGGCTTAAAGGGGGAGATGCTAAGCACTGCTTACCAGTGTGCAAATCCGCTCAGCTAAGATGAACTTTGCTTACAGTGGTGGATGCTAAGCACTGTTTACCAATGTGAAAATCTGCTTAGCTACATTAATTATTACTTAGCATGAATATTTAAGCACTGCTTACTCCAGCTAATCATAGCTGAGCACAATTTAGCATTGTTCAGCTTTCATTTTATGGACTATCATTATTATCAGTATTATATGTATTATTATCATTATTATTATTATTATTATTATTATTATTATTATTATTATTATTATTTTATATGCTTTCATTACATTCTTTTGTGGCTATACTGTATGGGATGGGGGTTTCACATCTGTACTACACTGACACCTCACATTTGGACCTGCTACACTACCCTGCTTAACAAATATATATATTATTCACTACCTGTTTCTGGAAAAATATACCTTTAGTGCTGTTTTCAAAAATAAAACTGAATGGCCTGCATTGTGGGTCAAACCATGAATAACTGCATGCTAAGTGAAAGCTCTAACCACTACACTGTTTCAGTTTGACTCTTTTGGTTGTATAGTTCTATTTAGATTTTTTTTTATGTTTAAGCTATGCTATGCATAGCTGCACGACGAGCACACCTGCTCAGCTACGTTTAAACTTTATTGGGATAGGAAAATAAAATGTGTAACATTAGTCTTATAAACTTGGAAAGCTGCCAGATTAATTACATTTGTCTTTGCAGACAAATTATACCATTATTTAGTGACCTCCATCCTTAGATCATCAGGATGGTTTGACAGACGACAGGACATTTTATGAGGGGAAGGCAATGCATATTTGGGTACACTCTGGACATTCTACAAATATCTGGCCAGTTGACACCTATGTTGTGGGTGTATTTTGTCTGCAGACACTGTTAATTGCTGCAAACATCTGGCCAGTTGACACCTATGTTGTGGGTGTATTTTGTCCGCAGACACTGTTAATTGCTTTAGAATTGCCATATTTAAAGCGTGCTGCTGTTCTACATGGACATGATCCACTCCATGTAGGAATAGCACTATTCCTGCATGGAGTTTAATGAACAGTACTGACTTTTAAATACTATAGAAGAAGGCCAGTAACAGGATAATTTTCTTATTTTTCCTTATTTTTCTCAAAAGAAGCTCTTTATTTACTAGACTCTGTATAGGAAAGGAATTATTTTATACATTTAGTTTATATAAGAAAATTAAACAGATCTGACTTAATGAATGAATGCATTCATCTATGTCAGTTGGTTAACAAGGGTAGAACGCTGATCTCATATCATTTTCAAGCTTAGCCTGGGATCAGAAAAAATAAAACTGTACATACAAAAATAGCAGTAACAGTCAGAATGTCTAAACAGTGATTATATACATAAAAATAAGTGATATCAGAGACTATAAGCTTGAGAAGAAATCAATATGAATGGCAATGGAAGAGGAATAATTTGAGGTATTCTAGAGAGAATAGGGTTAGAGCAATAATACAATCTATGTATAGTACATGCAACGTGCACAAAATAATTTAGTAAATGGGGAAAATGTATATTTATTTGCCAGGGGTTAGGCTCTCACTTTTGATGTGGAAGAGGTAGAGAAAAGTACATGTCTTTTCAGGCCATACATCTTGTTTGAAGAATTTGTAAGTGGCCTTTTCAGAATAAGACATGTAGGGGCTTTTTAAGATAGAGAGGGGAGGCTTCCCAGATTTGTCAGCCTAGAATGGAAAGCTGTGGTCTGTCCAATACAGTTAAGTCCTTGGTGGCTGTAGGTGGGTTTTGTTTAGAGGGAGGGATCTGGGGTGGTAGTGAGAGGTGCAATAGAAAAGGCGGCTGGTGAAAAAGGAAAGAATTCTTGTTGATGAATTTGCAAAGTAGAAATCCTTATAGCAGTTTAATTCTGCCTTGGATTGGCAGACAGTGGGTTTTTGTGAGCACAGAGCAGTGTTGGTCTAGCTTGGCATCTAATGTAGTGAACCTGTAAATATATTGGTTGTTGTTTGTAATGAGGACAAAAACCAGTAAATCTAGGAGAAGAAAGGTTAAATCTGTGGGTAAATATACATAACATGACTTAAATAACAGAGGTTGAGAAGTACTTGGGATTATCATCAACCTATAATGGATAATAATGATGAAGAAGACAAGCAATTCAGAGACATGCAAATTGTCTGATATTGACACCTTTTCTCATTGCAGCTAAACTGCCTCTAAATCAAAAAATACCACATCACAGAAACAAGGTATTTTTACTGCAGCCCTTATCACTGTGTTATGAGCACATTCCCAATGTCTTCTATTTCCTGCCCTTGCAGATCATGGATGATTACAGTCAGTCAATAATGCCAGACATTAAAGTTTTGTACTTTTTATTGCGCAGAAACTGCACTGCAATGCTAGATCTGTCACTGTCTTAACTTTTTAAGTGACTCATATTCACATAATAATATTCATCTAGTGTTCCTCCTGACTCTGTCCTGAAGCCTGACCTTGTATCTAGTATCCTGTGCTTCTGCCTTTGCCCCACATAGTCCTGTTTTTTATATGCCCTGGTAAGTGCCTCACCCCCCATCCCACTTTTACATGCCAGTAAGGTAGATCTTACACTCATTTTAGCATTTCTCAAGAACACCTGACTGGAGATATCCCTGGCTGTTGGCTAACGTTCACCTTGACTGATGTACTTAACATTAGCACAACACAACCTGGTAGCTAGTGGTCCCTCTGGCCCAATGTTGTAGGCTTTGCTGATTAGTGCAGGGGTGTACAGAAGTACAACAGCCATCTCAACCTCATCCGTTCTGAAATGCATTTGCACATTTATTATACACACACACACGCACACACACACACACACACACACACACACACACACACACACACACACACACACACACACACACACACACACACACACACACACACCTTCGAGCATGACCACACAGGCAGCCCACCATGGTGCTGCACATGTTCAAAACAGAAAATTTAAAAATTTATTGAACAACACCAAGCACAATTATACATTGAATCTTTCACATCCATCAGAACTGCCATTGACTCCAGCATGTGACATGGCATCTGTTTAAAGTTTTATTTGAAGAATGGCCACTCAGAAGTGTAATACCCTGCTCCTCCCCCCATCCACAGATGCTCTACAGTGTCAGTACTGAAAAATGAATGCAAGCACCTAGTAAGGGAAAGAAAACAAAGTCTTCTGGCCTATTATCATCAAAGGTGAGTGTAATGCCTGTTGTACTTTGCTAGAAAGCAATTTAACAGGGCAGGATATTAAAATAACCTTATGATTGTGTTTCTGTGGTGGGAGTGTTGGCCCTGTTCTTAAAATAGTATTATCAGTAGATAATGAAGATGAAGGTGGTAGGAATAGATAAGTTAGGTCACTAATGAAAAACAACTGAACCTTGTAGAACTCCTGATATGAATGTAACTAATGTAGTGAGATAGTCACCTGACAGAAAATTGAAAATCTGATCAGTATGTTAGTTCTTATTCAATTTGTTTGTAGCATTACCATAGTGAATGCAACTTTTGAATCAGTTTTGAATCAAATGATGTCTAAAAGAGCTAGTGTACAAGCAAACACAGGAGGGTTATGGCTGACAAAGTTTGCAGATGACTGCAAACTGGGCGCCATAGTAGAAAACACATCTGACACAGATATCCTTCAGAAGGGTCTCACAGAAACGGATAACTGGTGCCAGAGCCATGGCCTAAAGTTAAATGCCAAAAAATGCATAGTCATACCCTTCGGGAAAAACAAGGTTACCCCTAGCTACCAAATAGGTGGCAATCCACTGAGTACAGAAGAAGTTATCAGGGACCTGGGGACCCAGGTTGATAGTAGTCTGTCATTCGACACCCATGTAGCTAAAGTAGTTAGGAAGACCTTCTACATTGCCCACCTTATCATGAAGGGATTCTCATCTAGATCAAGGGAGGTCATAGTCTCCCTATACTCATCACCATCAGACCAATGATTGAGTACAATGCCCCATTCGGAATGTATCTGACCCGACACTTGCAGCAGCTGGAGAGGCCACAAAGTTCCTCACCAAAAGGATAAAGGGTCTCAAACATCTGTCCTATGCTGCCCGACTGAAAGAACTCCAGCTCTATTCAGTCGCCACCGCTTGCTCAGAGGTGACCTTTGCCTAACATACAAGGCCATGTCAAACCCAGATTTGATGAATATGCTTCACCTCAAAAATCTAGATCCGTCAGAGCCACAAGGGCGGAGATGTAAACCTCGACACGGCTATTAATAGGACGTGCTGGAGGGATAGATTCATCACCCAAAGACTCCCTATGCTGTGGAATAAAATCCCGGTATATGTGAGGCAGAGCACCTCGCTGGCCTTGTTCAAGAGAAATCTTGACCAATGGATGGGAGATCGCAGATATACCCCAGGGATTACCTCAGTGTCACTGCTCAACAGAGGCACAGCAAAATAATGGGTATAGTTCCCCATACTAAAGGGGTGGCGTAAGCCACAAAACTATGGGCTAGGCTTGTAAATGCCCTCGGGCAGATAGCCTAGTATGAACCTATGAACCTATGAACCTATGAGTCCTGTTTCCCTTACAAACTCCAATCCTAGAAAAATAAAAAGACCTGAACCATGTACCAGTTTATGTTTATATAATGCCCTTCTAGTGTGCTTACAAGTTATATCACTCATATTCACAGCTATTCTACTTTTAAATGCCCTAGAAGTTTGACTTACATAAAAAGCACTGCACTGGCAGACAGCCATATAGATAACCCATTCTATACTACATGTAATAAGATGTTTAATTGTAAACACCTTCAGAGTATTAACTGATGTAAAGGACTCGGTACATGAAACAATTTTACAATGCCCACAGTTACCACACACTATACTACCTACCACCATATTGCTACTAACTTCCCTATTAACTGTGTTGCATTTCTTAAACCAAGAAAGATGTTCCCCGATGTTTTTATCTCTCTGATATCCAAATTGGCATTGGTCACCCAGACATTGATCAAAAAAGTAATCTGTTTTTAGTATTTGCCAATGTTTATCCAATATCTCTCTGATTTTAAAAGTAGTAATACCATAAGTAGTAATAAACCTATCATTTGAAGACCCAGTTTCCACTACCTTCTCTCTCAATTCAACCTTTAACAAATCTTCCCTTCTAATATTTATAGCTGTATCTTAACCTAACTAAATTAACATCATAACGCCTTGTTGTAAATCTATTTTTCCATTTTGCTTGCTTCCAAACAAAACTTCTGATCACTACAATTATGTCTTAGATTCAAAAATTGAGCTCTTGGAATATTCATGACAGTATGCCTTGGATGGCAGGTACTAGCCTCCAACAAGGAGTTATTTGTGAAAAGGTTTTCTATATACATTTGTGGCAGTCATGCCATCGATCAGTTTAGTTGCATTTATGTCTAGACAATCTATGGTAAACAAATCAAGTCTTCCTATAAACCAGAGATCAAACTTGTTGGAATTCACATAACTAACAAAACATCCCCATTGGTCAAAACTACCTGCCCAAATACACCAGCAATCACCCAAAAACCTCCTCCACATAATCAATTAATTCTTAAATGAATTAAAGTTATCATAAATTAGGCCCTGTTTGAGATATCCCATGAAGAGGTCATCACAAATAGTGGCAAAAGCTGCACCCATGGCTGTCCCTTTAATCTGTATATAACACTCTTTCCCAAAATAAAACACATTATATTTTAGGACTAGTGTAATGAGTCCCAACAAAAATTCAATATTCTCCATTGAGTACTTACCTGATCTTACTAGACAATATCTAGCCACTGTTAGACCCCCTTCATAGGGTACACTCATATAGAGAGAATGTATATGGAAAGTGCAAAGAAAATAACTATCTGGGACCTGTACATCATCCATCAGTTTAAGACATTTAGTAGAATCATGTAGATGTGCTCTGACAAGGCCTAGCAAAGGTTTCAGTTCATTCTCTAAATGCATAGATAGGGTTCCTGTTAAAGAACCCGGACCAAATACTATAAGTCTTCTAGGTGGATGTATTGCTGTCTTATGTATTTTTGGTAAAATATAAAACCTTTGATGCTTAGGGTCATCTACCATCAACTGACTTGCTAACATTTTTAAAATTAAATATTTGGTCTTAGCTTCCAAAAGGAACCCATTTATCTGTTTTTTTAATCCGTGGTAGGATCTAACAGCAACCTAAAATAAGATTTATTATCATTAAGTTGCCTCCTAACTTCAGTTTCATAATTTGGGGAGTCCCATAATACTAAAGCCCCACCTTTATCAGCTTTGGTCACAACCAATTCCTCATTAGTACTTAATTTTTTCAAAGCCTGTTTTTCTGTTTTATTCAGGTTACTAGTATAATTCCTAAATATAATACTTTGATTAACATGCAAATCTTGTAATACTTGTTCCAAAAATAATTTGACCTTAGGATGATATGGCGGTTGAAAAGTTGATTTTTGGCTCTAAATGAAATATCAGTCTCAGTATTACTTTTCAAGCTGTAATAATATTTAAGGTGCAAATTGCAGCATATCTGTTTAACATCTAAACAAGTTGCATATTGTGAAACATAAAAAGATGGGACATAACCCAAACTTTTATTCAAGACAAAGTTTTCATCTTCAGTGATATCACAAGAAGCCAAGCTAACAACTAAACCATTCTCAACATTGCTAATATTTACAGTCCCATTTACATCTTCACTGCACCTCTGAATGCTTCTTTCACATCTTTTACGGTGCTTTCTCCCTGCTTGCCTAAAGGGCCACCCTTGTTTCTAAGTCTCTTATATAATGTTGAGTTACATCCAGGCCATCCCAAATATCTGTTTCTGTATCAGTGTTTGATGGGTTAGATGAGACATCGAAATGCTAGACTCAGTATTACTAGAAATATATTTCAAAATTGAACATACCTACTTATGTTTAAATATGATACCTTTCTTTTCAGCATCTGAAAAACGCACAGCACTTTTATTACTTTTCCATGTAAACATAGCATTTCTTTTAAAGTCCTCCATATCCCTATTAAACGTCTTCAGTTTATGATTTTTTAAGTCCATCTCATAAACATTCACTTCCTCAAGATATCTCTCAAAAATGCCATTGTACTCTTCTTGTTTCTCAAAACATTGTACAGCATCTAGTTTAGAATCAAGTTCAATCTTAATAGGAACCAACACCTGCCCATAATAATCAAGTAACAATTCTAAAACTAACTTAAAGGCAGTCATTTGTATTTTAAGCCACTTAGAAATGAAAGTAGCATCATCATTTCCAACACCAAGTTCCACATAATGTCTAAGTCCTCTTGGAAACAAATCAGCCTCCACATGTGCTTTTTAATAATCTAATGTGCCAAATTGTGAACCTGAATTTTTTTAGTCAAAGTCATCAGTTCTTTAAACAAAACATTCATTTCTGTGGTCCGACTCCCTTCTGGGGCTGTAGCAGGGTGTTTCAAACCCCCAAATCAAGTCAAGTCATCCTTGTCTCCCAACAGAGTTCCAATAAACACCTACAGGTTACTTTTTGAAGCCATAATACATCAACTGTATGAAATATTCACAAATGCATGTACCCACGGTTAGCACTCAGGAATAATAATCACCAGAAACAAAACCTGGTGTCCAAACCAAAAATGAGTGTACGTAACAATAAATACATCCACCACCAATGAAATCCAGCACTCAAAATATAGTAGATACAACAAAATCTCCTTTTAATCAGAGAAAAGATCCAAAATGATCCAAATGCAATGGCTTTAGAAAACCAAAGGGGTAACAGCAGACCGGTTTCACAAATAGCGTCATCAGTGCATTAAAGAGGCACACCTCTTTCAGGTTTAAATATCCTTAAACTTAAAGCAACAGTCCCCAGTGTTAACACAGCTGTATATCCGCACACAATTAGATATTTAATTATCAAAAACTCATAAATACTGATAAAAATAATATCAATAATTCAAAAGA